>NW_015374125.1:6633-7284 GCF_001272555.1 Dufourea novaeangliae | reverse complement strand
CAAGACGGAGGTGGTTCTATTCCACGGACTGCCTCTGTCGCGGCGGGCGCCCCAGGCCTGGATTCGGGTCGGGGATACGGCCGTCCCGGTCGGGGAGAGGCTGAAGTACCTCGGCCTTGACCTAGACGGGCGTTGGAGATGGGAGGGCCACTTCGGCTGGGCGCCCCAGGCCTGGATTCGGGTCGGGGATACGGCCGTCCGGGTCGGGGAGAGGCTGAAGTACCTCGGCCTTGACCTGGACGGTCGTTGGAGATGGGAGGGCCACTTCGGCCGCCTCGTTCCCCGGATCGAGGGCGTGACGACCCTATTGGGTCGTCTTCTGCCCAACCTCGGGGGTTCGGGGGAGGGGGTCCGCCGCCTTTACACGGGTGTGGTGCGGGCGATGGCGCTCTACGGGTCCCCCGTATGGGCGCCCAACCTGGCGACCTGCCGGCGCGGCCGACAATTGCTGCGCAGTGTCCTGCGCCGCATGGCCGTCAGGATCGCCCGCGGATACCGCACCCTGTCTCACGAGGCGGCGGTCGTCCTGGCGCGGGTCGTGCCGTTTGAACTCCAGGCGGTGGTCGACGTCGACAGGCACACCGCCGGGAGGGCATCGACCCGCCGCCGGAGGCGGTCGGGGAGTGGAGGCGGGCCTATGGCCGGCTCGCC
>NW_015374125.1:0-5867 GCF_001272555.1 Dufourea novaeangliae | reverse complement strand
CCGCTTCCCCCACCACAGAGAGGGCGCTCCGCCGTTAACTGGCGGAGCTGGCGCTGGGGAGGTACCGGTTGTGTTCGCAAGAGATCCCGGTGCCTCCCCGCATAGCGCCGAGCCCGGCCACCGTGAGGGTTTAGTGGGTATTTCCCCTGGGCCTTGCCCTATTGGGGATGTGTCCCACGCTACCCCCGCCCCACTCCTCCCACATTGGAGGATGGCGGGGGTGTGCGTAAATGCATTCCCTCACGTAAATAATAAAAAAAAAAAAAAAAAAAAAAAAAAAAAAAAAAATGTTCCCCGTGATGTACAATCCTGCCCATCGGAAGAACGATGGAATTATGGACGCGTCCAACAGGAAATAATCACGCGTCAAAAAAGAAATCAACAGGAAATAGACGTTGTCAATACCATCTATTGCATACTTATGTCACTACAATTGATTTCAGCGCCTAACGGTTTGGGGTAAAATAAATTCCGTGACGACAGCTCGCCCATAAGAGTGTAGGGGTCCACATATGCAATAATTAGTAATCATGTGACACATAATATATAATAAAATATAATTCGTTTATTCAGTCGCACGTGCCAACTCGACGGCGGTTGGGACGAGAAAAAAATTACAGTCCACACCTGCGTATAATCAGTTGCAGGGCACCAACATAATCAGGAGCACTGCTACCAAGTCTAGAGAACTGATACACCAGATTCTAGTTCGTGTGGCTCCCGCGGAACGCTGTATGAGCGTTCGAGCGAATGCGTATGTGAGTGGAGTGCGTATCACTGATGCCAGAATCGTGGGTAAACCGCGCGAGCGCTTACCCTCTCCATGCCTCCCGTGGGTATTTTACACAAGCATATTCTAGCCTGTCCGTGAGCTCTGCCCCCACTACGTCCTACTCGGCGACTCACCAACACAAGCGTTTTCTACCTCTGTCCGTGTGCGCTCTGCTTCGGGTGTTCTCGGTAAAAGTCTACGTCACGCGTTTACGACGCGACGGCCGAGTGGCCCAAGCCAGGTCAAAATCCCGTATCCCAAGCAATCTAAACGCCGAGAGTCGAGAGCAGCATGAATTCTCTAACGCCCTCATGACGAGGGACCCCGTCCATAACCCCGTTCGAATCCCGATGCGACGCTTTTACTTTTTATTCTTAATTATTGTGTAATTTTAGTTTGTAATTTGCCAGTAAAATAAAACGTTCAGAAATATTAATTTAAAAAGCATTTTACAAAAATGGAAGATGTATTTATTACTCTTTAATATTTAAATTTTATATTACACAAATACATATTCTCTTATATATACTATAGGCAAATTATTCTTACAATTAGATGTTACCTTCATTCTAACTATTGCAGTACATACATATGAAAACATTGGAAGAAAAATCCATCACATTAATATGTTACGTACAGTAAAATGAAAGCTTGGAAGATATTAATTTCAGAAACGCTTCATTGTCATATTCGGTAGTAGTACTATTATTCCAATTGCGGTTTAAACTATGTGCATATGTACTTCTTTTTAGATATAGAAAAGTAAAGGACCGAAGCCGACAGCAGAATGATTTCTCTCACACGCTCGTTCATGATGAAGAGCCTGTTCGTATCCCGATGCGACCGTTTTAGTTTTTATTTTTAAGTATTGTATAATTTCACTTTGTAATAGGTCAGTAAAATAACAGCTTCGAAGATATTAATTTGAGAAGCATTTTCAAAATTCGATTTTTGTATTAATGATATATTTCGCGTTTCTGAGAACCGTTGCAGTAGGTCCACGCACATGTGATGTTAGTAGTCCTTTACTTTTCTATGTCTGAAAAGAAGTATACACATAGTGTGAACCGCAATTGGAATAATAGTACTACTACCGAATATGACCATGACGCGCGTATATGAGCAGGTACTTAGGGTGAGACGTATCTGACCGCAACGCGGGCAACCCTATCGTAAATGGAGGCAATAACGAGACTGCACGGTGGCTCATTGTAACACATAATTTGGAAATGTCTTTATTACCGGAAAGTAGGACGGTATTGAATTCTTAGAAACCATTTTAACGTAAAGGGACTTTGAATTAGGTGCAATTATACGCGCGCCGAATACATTATTGTCCGATTATTTCAAAAGGGGTTGTTAGGAATTTCCCAGATTTTGAAAGAAGCATTTTAGCCGCCCAAAGAAATTAATATACCGTGAGTAAAGAAAGTCCATATTGAGGACGGAACACTTGTGACATTATTTACAGGACAAAAAGAAAAGACGATGTGTTGTATGTACATGCATATTATCCATGCTCACCGACATCAAATCAACAAAATGCATATGCGTGGACCAGCTTAACAAAAAAATCTGATTTTGAAAATGCTTCTCAAATTAATATCTTCCAAGCTTTCATTTTACTGTACGTAACATATTAATGTGATGGATTTTTCTTCCAATGTTTTCATATGTATGTACTGTAATACTTAGAATGAAGGTAACATCTAATTGTACGAATAATTTGTGTATACATAAGAGAATATGTATTTGTGTAATATAAAATTTAAATATTGAAGAGGAATAAATACATCTCCCATTTTTTTAAAATGCTTCTTGAATCAATATCTTCGAAGTTTTTATTTTACTGACATATTACAAAATGAAATTATGCAATAATTAAAAATAAAAAGTAAAACCGTCGCATCGGGATTCGAACGGGGTTTCGGACGGGGTTTCGGACGGGGTCTTCATCATGAACGCGTGAGAGAAATCATGCAGCTCTCCGCGTTTAGGACGTAAATTTTAGGTTGCTTGGGATTTGGGATTTTTGACCTGGCTTGGGCCACTCGGCCGTCGCGTCGTAAACGCGTGACGTAGGCTTTTGCCGAGAACACCCGAAGCAGAGCGCACACGGACAGAGGTAGAAAACGCTTGTGTTGGTGAGTCGCCGAGTAGGACGTAGTGGGGGCAGAGCTCACACGGACAGGCTACATATGCTTGTGTAAAATACCCACGGGAGGCATGGAGAGGGTAAGCGCTCGCGCGGTTTACCCACGATTCTGGCATCACTGGTGCGTATATGTGTTACATCACAGCCGACTCTAGTATTAGCCGTGCTGAATAAGGTGGCAGCACCGCTCATGGCGGATTCGGGAGTCCTATTTTCAAGAATAGAGTTTTGTGCTCAGTGTTATAATTAATGTTATTTTTTACATAAAACCATACTAATACGTAGTATTTTTGATTAATTATGCATAAGGAATACATAAATATGATAACTATAGTAAGTAGAAGTAATATAGATGTATACTAATATTTATACATGTGGTATATATTTTGTGGACACTCTGAATAGTTTGGTGTGATGCATTATATTTGAAATATTTACAGTGGTTTCAAAAAAATATAAGTGTGAAGCATGATAAAACCATCTTTGAATCAAATTGAAGCATTTAAAAATTGATAAAGGTATGTATAAGTTAATAGAAACCTGAAATAGACAAAATTATTTGTACGATACCAAACAGGTTAAAGGGCATGTGGAAAAGAGGTTAGGATAATTCGCTATTGAAAGGAACAATTATGCAGTTAATTATAAACTCGTCTTAGAGAACAGTTTGTTATTTACAGTTTTCACATAACCATTTAATGAAATGTTCGAAAAAATTGACAATAATTTTAACAAAATACTGTGGTAACTTTGACCACAAATGCATGTATCTGAAAATGCTAAATAATGTATACTAAACGCCAAATAAGAGCATAACTGTTTCGCGCATTTCGAATGAGCTGGAGAGGTCTCTCGAACCCCTGGTTCCCCCACTTTCTTGCTTTCTGTAATAGGGATGATAGAATTTGTCACACACTGGGTGACATAATGAAGTATTTGTCAAGACATGAATACTTATGAATTGGCACGTTTGTACTTCACAGTCACTCAATGTATGATGCTACACGAGGCATAATGATGCTCAATTGTTTAAGACGTTGGTAACTAAGGTAACCAGAGGAATATGCGCAAACCAGACCGAAATTCGTCATTTCGCAGTTATGGTCTTATTTGGTTTTTAGTGAACATCTGATTGAATACTAATATATGTTAATTTACATAAAATATGGTTATGATTTTCAGATTGCAAAAATTGAGATTCCAAATTGCCATCATTTATTGTCAGGTTATCACTTTTTCAGTGGGAACTGAAAGGCCCCTTCTTTGTAAGTGATCAAAATATACATGGCCTACAGTTTTACCTTTATTCTCCACAATTAATAATCGACATACACTGCAATTTAATTTTTTAGCAACAGAATGGGACCCATAACCAGATATGTAAATTTTAATGGAATCATCTCTAACACAATTGGACAAGCAATTGTATGCAGCCGACGATTGGCTATAGAACGAAAAAGCTATAATAATGGTGCAAGAGCTATATCTATTTTTTTATTTTTTATTTGCCTTATTTGTTGTATTACTATTTCAAGATTTTTGGTATAAGCAAATTCAATTGTTTCTGCAATAATATATGCCTTATTAAGTTCTTCTATAGAGTTCTCAAGATGTTTTTTAATAAGATATATATTAGTGGTAGAATGTGGACTCTGTAATACTTTGTCCCTACTTAATAAATTTTCAAGTTGATACCACCTAGATAATTTTTTATCAATAGGCAGTACCCACTTCAAATCATTGAATGCAACTTCATTGCTTTGTTGAAAAACTTGTAATTTCATGTTGTCACTGATCACAATCTGTGTATTTAGAATCAAAAAGTCAGAACTATCATTACATACGAGCATACAAAAATAAATTTTTGAATTTGTTATTTTAGTAGTCCAACAGTTTGAAAGTACAAGTTTTTCTTCATAATTATTTATTAAATCCAAGAAATTACTAATTAAATCTGAATTAGTAAATTCTTGGACTAAATTTTCATTCCTTTCAATGATTTCTTGATCTCGCTGTACAGGATCTTTTCTTGGTGGTAACACATGTTTTACCAAGTAAAAAGGGAAATTGGGGGAAAATGGATGGTACTGCATTCGCTATAAGTCTTGGACATCTCAACAAAACTTTCTCCAGTACACCATTGGCTGATAGAATACCTTGGTACCTTTGAATAGCACTTTCTGCAAAATGCAGACTGCAAACAGCAGAATATTTTGTTGGTGTCCAATTTTTACGAGGAATAACAGCCATCTATTTTTGCCGCAATTCCTCATCTTTGGGGAAGAAAAATATAGATATATAATTACTATCTTTTAAAGTACTATCATAATTTCCCTTACAATTGGAAACACAGCAACGCCGGGGTATTATTAATAGATATATGAAGTTTATAAACAAGATTTCCAAAAAGGTGATAGATTCTATTAAATAAATGTGCTACGCACTAACAAAGGATATGTAGAGTTAATATAAATATAAATAAAGAAAACTTACCTAAATTATTGCACTAGTTCTCACATTTGGGGGATTATAATAATCTTGTTGCGTATTCACAACTGGTAATATTTAGAATCAAGCGCCATCTGTTCAGAATTTTAGGAATAAGTACATGTAACTACACTGTCATCTGTAGGCGCAGATTCAAATTAGGCGCGGCAAATATGAATTGTACAACAGCGTAACTGAGGCAATGAATCAGGGTATTAGATAACTAATTATTGATTAAATGTTGATTAAATGTCAAAATGATAACATTGATGACTAGAAATTACTCGTATTTGATATTTACTTTTGGTTGTCATGAGGAAACATTGCCAAGGTATTAAAAACGCTCGTTCCCCGTAATGATTAGACCCAATAAGATTAAAGTAAAACTTATTATTAATTCCTAATTGGATGTTAAATAATTGTATTTTGTTAAAAGCTGAAGGTACACGTTCT
>NW_015374124.1:362289-425155 GCF_001272555.1 Dufourea novaeangliae | reverse complement strand
TGTGCCAGCACGGTGGACGTAAAGTGGGGGTAGCCGGGACGTCATAGTGGGAGACGATGGTACATCGGAGTGGGAGAGTGGTGGGGATAAACAGTACCACGATTCTGGCATCACTGCTGGTAAGGAGAACCCTTCTCGAGATAGCGATTGACGACTGATGCGCCGCTGGTGTGTGTCGTCGAAGACGTAACTTTTATTCACTGATTCCTTCGAATAAATTTCGTTGTTATTCTCGAATAAATTCGTTTTATTCGAAACTTGTATTCGAATTTTTATTCAAATAAAATTTCATTCGAATAACGCCCAACTCTGAGTCATCAAAGATCAGTTGTCAGGATCGCCGATCCTTCGATGTGAACGCAAACACATTCGGTCACCGATCGCGTTACCAAGCTTCTACGTTCTCTATGACTTCTATGATTGCTTGCGTCAGTGCTCTATTCCACTCGGTCTCGATCTGTCCCGTTCGTTCTCTTGGTCACGTGGTGCTGTAGGACCCAATTGCGCGTGTCACAATTTCAGTCGGTAATGAAAATACGTAGGTCTTATCGCTGCGATTGCATTAAGAGGTTGTACCACAGACGAGATATAAGAACAGACCTAACATGCAATGTAATTTTCTGTCCCATGCTTCCGGGGCGTCAGAAGCCCTCGTACCATTTCAGTATTCCATTCTTTGTTAGCGAAACCTGAGCAATAATATGTATGTATGTATCGTTATATGTAGTCACGGATGTGTGTGTGCTGTGCGTTATCACGGTGTCGAACGTAGTTCCCGTAATCGGAAACTTTTAAGTAGAGGTGCGCTCGAACCAGCGTGATTTTCGTGGGACACCAAGTTCCATAAGATATGTTAGGTCTATTCTTACATCTCCTTTGTGGTTATACCTAGTTAATATGCCGAATTAAAGCGAATTTTTAGAATTTTTATTTAGAATCTCTGATTCTATATACTACAAATTAATTTTTTAATGTAGTAATATGGATTTTTTAGTTCACTTAAGTCTAACTGTTTTTTCGAGCTCCTTTAAGTTTTCATAAGTTTTCCATTGGATTCAAATTCGGGAAGCGAGAAGGCCACTTCATAAGTGGCAAATACTTTTGCCGGAACCACTGGAATGTTTTTTTAGAAGTTTGAACTGCCGCGTTATCTTGTTAGAAAACAACATTTCCTTCGTGAATTTCTTCAACAAATACAATCAAATAATCTTCTAATAGGTCTCTATGTATTATTCTGTATTCACGTTTGTAGAAATTTTGCAAATCGGCGTCTTTGAGAAGTAACTGTCCAGATATCACTGTACATCCAACGGTCGTCCGTTTCATGTCCAGTGTATATCCGAATGTCCTACGTCCACTTTGGACATCCCTGGATGTTCGTAACTCTTAAATTTCGAATGTTCTAGAAACGTCCGTCCCGGAAGTCTTACGGATGTTCCGAAGACTTAAATTTCGGATGTTCTAGAAACGTCCGTCCCGGAAGTCTTACGGATGTTCTGAAGACTTAAATTTTGGATGTTCTAGGAATGTCCGTTTCTTAAGTCGTACGAATGTTCGTAGGATTTAAATTTCGGATGGTCTCGTTTAGTAATTTTGGCTCAATGTCATTCCGTGCAAGGTGATGGAACCCCATGAGCAAGGTGTCATTCTTTAGAGAATCACTAACCAGCATAGAATCAGTACTTTGCTTTGTATAAGTAGTATTTTTAAACTGTCTCTAACCAACACAGAATCAGTATTTTGCTTCTTCAATCAGTAATTTTTTTTCTTTAACCGTCTCTAACTGTTTAAAGTATACTAGATATTTCATATGCTCACTGTGCTTTTACAAATATTCGCGCCACTTTGCTGCGGAAGGGGAAGAAGTGGTCGCTCTATGCAATACTACACCACGAGTTCCCTTCTCTTTTCTTGGGCACGTTTTTCTCTCGAAAGCGTGTCTGCGTTTGATCATGTGTTTTTCTGTACTTGGAGAATAAAATCGTTTTCGTTTGGTGAACATTTTCCATGGAAATAAGTTTATTTCTGTCTATATATAATCAACACTAACCAGCACACAATCAGTATTTTGCTTTGAAAATAAAAATAATATTTTCATTAAAATTCCTTATAGGAAATTTAAACTTTTATTTATTAAACACAAACCAACCTAACCTAACTTCTACCACCTTGCACAGAATGAAATCTAACCGTAATTTTAAACATTTGGGAAACGTTTCTTATACGTCTTTCAAGTCATTACCATAGCGTTTTTAAAAGCTGTTTAAACGTTCCCAAAACGTACAGAGAATGTTACCTTTACACATTCGGAAACCGTTCTGAGGTTGTTGACACAGGACCTCAGGACGAACTCCACTTTGTAAATATGACCTTCCCAGGAAATTTAAAGATCTTAACGAGGACCTAACGGGGACATATGAACCTTTTCGGGACATCCTCCGAATGTACAGAACGTCCGGAACGTACGACCCCCGGACGTACATAAGACGTTTTTGGGCTATTCTGATGAATGCAGTCCATACCATCGAACTTCCTCCGCCGAAATTTATATTCATAGCAGCAGATTTATCTGTGCGCAAGTCGTGCCAGTAATATTTAAATCCGTCTAAACCGTCTAAACAAAACTTTTTCTCATCGGAAAATATTACATCTTGCCATTTCTCATGCCAGGTCATGTGGTTTCGTGCGAATACCAATCTTGCTCTTTTATGCTTCTGCACAAGAGGTGTTTAATCTTTCAAAATTCTCACTTCAAAATTCTTGTCACTTCACTGGCAGTTTTATTTCCAGTAGTACTTTCTTTAAATATTCGGTGAACGGCCACGCCTTGTTAATTTAGCATTGTCACTTATGTAAGGATTTTTACCATACACTTCACGCATTTTTAAATCATTGTGAATACGAATAATGGATCTGCTAATTTTTGTAGAAATCACTCGGATAGATAAGTCTGCATCGTGATATGCTGCCATTTTTGTTTGTTCTTCTAACGTTAAAACTTTTCCTTGTGGCATTTTTATTCAAGAGGAATTATTTAAAATATTACTGTGCATATTTAACAAATATAATATTATAACACTAATAACACTGACTTTCTCAAATGTTTCTTGTACAAATGTTGAGGCAGAACTAAATAAATGTGACCGTTCCTATAGAAATTACGAACTGACCTCGGTCCGCTAGTGATTGTTTTTGTAAACAACAGAAAACTCCAAGTTTTGTTTACACAAACTGTTCTATAATAAAGACACTGTAGTGTTTGTAAGATTCCAGACTTAAAATTACTAAAAATTTATGAAACATTAATTTTTCTTAGTAAATCATAGTGTTTTTATAGAAATTACGCCTACTGTATATTAGAGTTTATCTTCTAACTAATCGATGGAATTTCCAAAATATTAATTTAAAACAAACTGGTGACTGTTTAAAGTTCAAGTTTTGATTCTATCAAAAAAGAACGGCTATTTTTCGTTCGTAAAATTGAAATTACACGTTAAAAAAAGGAATCCTTCGATCAACCGCTAGATCTTTTGATCTAATACAAACCCACAAAATTTCAGAAAGATTGGTGCAGTAGTTTGTGGGATATCTTGCTTACTGTCTTTAGAAAACGTTGTTATGAGAAAAACACAATTTAAGTTTCGCAGATGCACTAAAACTGCTTTCAAGATGATACACTTTCAAAAAAAGTTATTTCTCAAAATTCGGTTTCTTTTTAACTTCCTGACTACGTATAATTCCCTACGCCTACGCCTTACACGTTGCAACCTGCGGCGATGCGCGACATCGACCCCTACGTTTCATGACGCAAGTTACGTGTGTTGCACATTAGAGTCAGAAGCGGCTTGCATCGTTGCGGAAATCAGAATATAGTAAAGTTTTTAAACATGGCAGTACGTAATTCGGAACGTCCGAGTGCCAACTATACATATAATAGGCAGGAGATTCTTTATCGTGAAAACGCTTGAATGTTTCTGTCCCAGTCCCACCTAAAGCAGGCCATACGCGATGAGGTTTACGTCGAGGCCTGGCCCCGCGAGGTTGTCTCACATTAGGGGAGTTGGGTCTCTTGAAGCCTCCTTGTAATCTGTAGCTGGATGGTAGGAGTCGTGTTCAGTGTAGACAACGTGCGACGGTGTAGACCGAACGTACGGGCGAAGGTTCCCGAAAGGACCTTTGGGTGATGTGCGTGAGTGAGAAGGTCGAGCAAGAGTCACAAAGGATGAGGCCGTGAGGCGTGCGGAGTGCGACGAGAGCGGGCGACAGCAAAATGCATATGTACCTAGTATTAATTTTTTACTGAACTATTCCGTTTAGTTTAGAATTATCCGTGAAAGTGCCGTTCTTTGAAACCGAATATTCTGCAGTATTACGTACAGCTTCCAAACTATGAAATATCATTTATATGCGAAAAAAGGTTATGTAAAAAAAGAAAACGATCTCAAAGCTTTGGCTGACTGGCAGAAATACAGATCCATGAAGGATTTGATCTCTATGTCTGGGAAACATAGCAAATTTGTATACAATATTAAGAAAATTTTTTTGAAAAAGACGATTTCTTTCGGAACTCATTTCAATTTTTACACATTGGTGTCCCGATACGAGTTTGTTATGTTTACATAAGTCCACGAGGGAAAATGTTATCTGGCCTCGAGGCTACTTCTGGGTCTCCCATCTCCGGCGGATTTCGTTGGGACTGCTTTGTGTATGTATCTGCCTTCACAATCATACACGAAACCGATACCATCCGTTTGTCGGGAATTACCCCAGCAGAAATGAAGTAGCCGTAGTGAATCCGTTACACCACTAGAAAAAGAGAACGTTCATTTTCAGACAAATTCATACATGGGTATATAATTCCACGCCAAGCAGATCACATTTGTACACGATGTATAGGATTTTTATCAAATTAAAATATAGCCAATGTGAAAATAGGAGGGGTTTAAGTTATAATTTCGTTGATTTTGAAATTGTTTCAAAGATGTCGACCCTCAAATTTTGTAATTATCACCGATTTTCACGAAAACTAGCTTTACAGAAGAATGTTTATCTCTGCAATTAATAAAGATACAAACTTGATCTTTATTTCGTTTTAATTGGAAAGAATCATTCTGTTTAGCTAATATATGATGGTACGGATAAAATTCTTGCAAACAATAAAAGTATGTAAATATTATGAGATCGCGGTGAACACCTTACCCTCTGTGACTCTATCTCAGCGTTCTCACTCACGCCCATGGATTCGCCACGGCCTAGCATCCCGCTACAGATTAGAGGGAGGCTTCGAGAGACCCAGCTCCCTTAACGTGAGAAGACCTCATGAGGCCAGGCCTCGAGGTAAACCTCACCGTCTATGGTCTGCCATGACATATCTATGGATGTCTGTGGTCATCACCCTCCCTTTGTTTATACAGTAATCCCGCGTTGAACGCAACACGAAAACGACTCGATGAATCCTACCGTCATCCCCACCACTGGGGAAGGGGGTTGTGGAACTTGTCAAGCGCTTAGTTTTTTGTCCGGCGCGCCGCGGCGGCTTCCCTTTCACGAGCCGACGGCTGAACGAGGGAAGATCAAGGAAAGATTACATGCCCGGGCATCGGATGACACGATACTAATGTAACGATGAAACTTTTTATTTTTGGTTCTTTGTTAATGAAACTTTTATTAACATATTGGTGAGATTATTCCGATTTAAACGATACCAAACACGGTATAATTTAAAACATATTTACTTATGTGGAAGGTGGTAGAAATTCATTTTCTTTTATTATTGCTTCTGATAATGCACAAACATAAAAAAATGCTGAAGCCTTTGTTTATTCTGCACAAAGGTTGTCAGAAAAATTTAAAATGGTACGATATTGAATGTCGGAAGGAAAAGAAATAAACGCGTATGTAGGTATACATATACAGTTACTCACGAAAGGATTTCTTTAATCCATCATGTAACAATTTATCCCGTGTTATACTCGGGCAGAGCGTCCAGTTATCGAACGGTCTATTCCGAGCGAGACTCGGAGTTTTAAGAAACGAACTGTGCGTCGTGTTTCCCCGTGTGCTATAGCGCTATAGCCAGTCTGTGCATTAACCGAGTCGTCGCTCGCAGTGGAGTCAGAATACGAGATACTAAGGACAGCGAATACAAAAGAAAGAGACGTCTGCGTGTTGGTGAGACCAATCCTCGGCTATCTCGACTCAGAGACTTCTCTTTCCTTTGCATTCGCTGTCTTTCGTATTCCGTATTCTGGCTCACCACGATCGACTGATGCAAGTGATGCGACACGGGGGATCCGAGTGATGCGACAAGGGTACGAGGCTAGGATTAGTACCCAAAGAGCTGTCGACGAATCACATTAAAAGAATCACCTCGATTGGCCGAAACTGTACGACAAAGAGCATACAAGACATAGCGAGACCGAGCAAGATAACGCGAGCCGCAGGCGGCCACAATGTAGTCATTGGCCGACGAGAGCATCATAGGCGGGTCACGCAGTCGAGTCGAGTGAAATCAGAAGCTTTCTCTCTGTTTTTCAATCGCTTGTCCTTTTCCACGTTCGGAAGTCTACAAATACAAGCTGTCAAGACTCGAGTTTGGAGCAAAAAATTATATTGTAAGGCGCTGAAAACGTTTCCACGTCGTCGTGAATGCAACGATGCGGACCGAGTTTGTTGCGTTCAACGCGGGATTACTGTAGTTACTATCTCGACTTGTTGAGTGAGGTATAGGAGTCGATGCCGTGCATCGCGGCATGTCGCAGGACGTACGGGCCGTTTTAGAGAAGGTGAGTTTATGGGAATAGAAACAATCGGGTCTCGAACTTCTTCCACGCTCACCATGTTCTTGCAAACGCATATTACATCTTTTTCCACAGATTAAAATTTTATTCACAAACGATGCTGCTTACGGGTCGACCAACAAATTTCCCAAACGCGATACCAATTGCCCCCACGAACGGGTTCGATTCGTAACAATGACTGTTGTGATTTCACGTAACACACCACCCCGGCGAGTACCGTATACTATCTCGCTACTTAGCCAGGTACCGGGCGACGTGTCGTTATTTAACGCAAATTACTGTAATCTTTCACGATCGCCATACCCTCCAGCACAACGGAACGAAAGGAATACAGGCGAGGGGGCGGGTAACGCGCGCGGTGTTTGTTTTGTTTCCACGGGACGAGACTCGGCCGTGGCCAACGATGGTCGCCTACATTTCGTATATTTTATTATTACTCTCGCACTTTCCGTGGCTGGACACGGTAACGTTGGCAAATACAGAAGAAAAGGGGAGAGTCACGGTGGAAAAAGCGAGAGAGACGGACTTGACGCAAATAGGGAACGGGGAGTGGGATGAAGAGAAAGAGAGTGTGTGTGTGTGAAAGAGAGGTAGGGGTTCAGCGAGAGGGGGTGGGTTGGGAAAGGAAACAAAAAGAGTCGGTGGGCATAGGGTATCGTCAGCAACGACTGGTTATGCTGGGCACACACCGCCGACAAGGACGAAAGCTACTTTACCATCACCAGCAGCTCGGCTTGTTGCAAAAGCACGCCAGAGTTCTTAATAATTTAGAGAGAGAGAGAGAGAGAGAGAGAGAGAGAGAGAGTCGGTCGAAAGCCAGACGACGTGGTCAACCCTAGCGCCTCAGTCTGACCACCCCTCCGCATATCCCTTCCGTTCTCATCCTACCGTCTCTCTTTCTCTTTGTCCCGGTGCTTTTGGTCGAGCCTCTCTCGTTGTCTTTTTTTCCCTCTTTTGTACCGCCCAACCTTTCGTGCTTCGTTGACAAAGGCACACGCAACGATTTATTCGCACTTTGCACCACGGCCTCCGGGGGATTTTTCTTCGTTCTGTCAAAATTTCGGAATTATCAAAATTTATGAACGCACCCGCGCGCCACGCGTGCACTGACCAGTGTAATAACCAGTTCATGCGTTCCTGAATAGGGAATTTGTTGTTCGGTTTTCGTTGCCTTTCTCCGGGTGGGTAGTAAGTTCGAGTTGTGGTAACTTCGTGTTCCACACGATTCTTTTCCGTGGTTCCTGGAACATGCTTTCGTGTCATTAACGGACAGTCGGTTTTACCCACTTGTGGTATTCACAAAAACGCGAGAAACAAGGAAGCGGGACCTTGCACGAAGATTTAATGTTTCTATGTTACTTTTAATCTCATAAATTAACTTAACAGGCGATATACGAGGCTTTCTTTGATTCTAGTTCTCGCCAAACGGGGAGGAGATCCGAATTTTACATAAACTTTCACTGTCTAATTATTAGTTAGGAGAAAATAGTAAGATGGCTTGTTTCTGACTGACTATTGTAACTATTGTGGCTTCACTCGTGTGGATTTCAGGATTTGGCAAAATTATTTGTTAAACACAATTTTTTAATTGAATCGTAAAAAAAGAAAATAAATAGGAAAAAATAGATATCTATATATATTATATTATTATATATTTATTCCCTTTTATTCGAACACGTTTTACCCTTTAGCCCCCTGAAAATAAAATTTAAAAAAGAAATCCTGAAGTTGCTTCTTAGGCATTTGTATAGGTAGGGGTCTTTTGAATACTGAACTTAAATGTGCACACGACAATAAATAACATGTTGAGAATTTTTCACAGAATGACAATAGTCCTAATTTAAACTTCCCTAGCTTGTAGGTTCGAGGAACCCCTTCCAGAATCTCCTCCCCTGGGAGTTCTAGTGTTAAGCAAAACCTTACAAGACGTTTTTACAATTATTACAACGTTTCACGACGATGGTCGCGTGCAACAGGGTCTCATCGTACGGAAGAGCTTACGGGACATAACCGGCTTGTTACACAGGCGATTATCTGTATTCACCTCTTTTCGCGGGAAAAATTTGAAAACAATTTAATTCACTGGCATGGAAAAGAGCGGCAAGGAAGTGGATAAACAAGTTCGCGTGTAAATTATCGGGGAACCGCGGAAGGGCTATGCGGGCCCGGTGAAAAGCCGCGACGGAAGCGGCGGGTAACTTAAGCACGTACCGAGGGAAATACGAGGGAAAAAGTTTCCAGAACAAAATGATACGACACTGCGTAAGATCCGCTTTGAAGTCAGGTCCGTGCCATTCTTTGTAGAAATTGGAAGAAAGACGCGGCGTAAAAAGCCCGGGCGTCCGCTCCGTTCTTCGCTCTCGGTCCGACCTGGGTTAATACGTTTACGTAGGAAAAAATTATTTTTAATTTTTTCTAGACTGCCCCGCGTCGAGAGGTGTACAACCACGGGGCGTACGAGGGTGTGGTAGAATGTGCGGCACCGCCGTGTAAGAATTTCTTAATTAGATTCGAGCAGCTACCCCCGGGTCCCTCTCGTTTCTTTTGTCCCAGCCAAGAAATTTCCCGTTGGTCCATGGTGGCTCGCGAAGCGAACCGGTCGCCGCGTGCCTACAGTCGAAAAATGTCGAGTGTTATTATTAGATTTTTTTCGCCTTTCAGATTGTTACGGACCTGTCGAGCATACACTCCCGTTTATAAGCGTTGGGACATTAATCAAATATACGAAGAAAATCGTAAGTAGACATTACGAAGTTGTTGATGGTCTGAAATAAATATAAACTGTGTGGCATAACTATAAAACCACGCTAAAATTTACAATTCTTATGTATTGTCATTGAAATAGAAACGAACCAATTATGCCATGGCTGAAATCGCGTTAAGAAATAATGTTTCTCAAAAAAAGGATGGATTATATTTCCTAGAAAAAAGAGTGATTTTATTTTCATTTTAACCATAATACATAAGGATTGCAAATTGTAGGATGGTTTTATAGTTATTCCATGCAGTGTAGTTTAGGAGATACTGAAGCTTGATGGACAACATTTATAGTGATTATAAAATGATGAAATTAGCTCAAACTACACTACCCGTTAAAGGAAAGTATAAAATCCATATTTCTGTATATGTATACACTCTATTTCATATGTATAACTAGGCTGCGGATTTATGCACTTATCGTATAGATGAGCGGTTCTTAACCTTAAGTTTACTTCGGATTCCCTCTACTAAATAATTTGTTGTTGCCGCAGTCCCTTAAGAACACTTTGTTTCTTCTTTGTTCTTATGATGCATGCATTTGCGTCCAGCCGCAGCGTTACACGCATATCCACTGGAACAACTATCACGTACTTTCTCTCAGTCACTCACTTGCGAGTGTGAGAACTTCACGGCCCTCGAAGGGGGTTGGAGCGGGCGGGAGGGGGGGTGGTGCGGGCGGATGACAGGTTAAGAACCGCTGGTATAGATGATTTTTTAAAACTAGGTACAGTTAAATTTTTAACAATGTTCATCGAGGATTTTATTTTTTGTCGGATCCTTAATAAAACAAGAAAAATTCTATTTGACCACAGTCTTTATAAACTAGTCCAAAAAAATTTGTATTTGCATATACATCCGCAGTGTATTTATAACACACCTACAAATCAGTATTTATTTGCAATCAGAGCGAGAGTATTTTCACAAATTTAATTCAACATAGTGAGAACATTTAAAGAAAAAGATTCTTTTATTGAAACATCCAAATGTGCGATAATTTTTCTAACGAACTTTACAGCCCGACGACTATAGTTCGTTACATATGTATTTATAACGTACATAATAAAAGATAGCAAAAACGAAAACTTAGTAACAAATAACGCAAACTGAATAATCAATATGGCCTCCTGTGCCTTTTAGAAGGTCAAAAAGTCTTTCCTTAATTGATTTTATTAAGGTATTCGGCAGTATTGTATGAAGTTTCTTGCCATTCTGCAAGAATTGCCGTTTAAAGTTCATTTATAGACCCTATGAGCGATACTCTGCGCAAACCCATCTCACAAGAATTTCCCAAATGTTTTCTAAGAAATATTCACGATTTGATGCAATGTTTCTGAATTGAAGTTAAAGCAGCAATTTTTTGTACTATATTCGCACTTTTTATCAATAATTATTGAATGTATTATTCTTCTGAAATGATATATTTTTCACGACAATTATAAAACACAACAAATGGCTTCGATAATTCTTTCTCAAGATGGTGGAAAGAATGGCGGTTGATACTTTTCGCTTCACGAGTCATGAGTTTACACAATATTTTGATTATCCACCGTATTTGTTTAATACAACCAGATCAAACTAATTTATGGTTTCAGAAAAATCATTTTGATATTCAGAGGGTTTCGACAATTACTTTCTTTTTGGAGAATTACCAGAGCTATTTTCTCATTTTCTCATTCGTCATTTTGGAGAATTACCAGAGGTATTTTCAGTGTATCTATAATTATCATGAACAATAAATCTCTGCAGAAGGAAACTACTTGCAATAGGTATTTGCCGACAAAAAGCGTGAATGTTAATCATTTTTTCAAGTATTAAAATTTCGATTTTTGTTGTACTCACACTAATAGAAAAATATATGTATAATTTGTCAATTTTCTTAAATTCTCAGGTTCATTATCAAACAACATGTGTTGTTACTATAAGGAGGCGAAGTATCACCTGGATCGGTTAATTATATTTTCAGTTACTTGCCATGCCAGTTTGAAAACATGATTTTGAGAAAAATGCGTTTAAAGTTGGAAAAATACTATACTACAATATAGTCCATGCACTGTTCAATTCAAAGTCGCGTACCACAATGATTTTCCGGAATTTTAAAAACATTTTAGGGACATGTTATTACGACTGTAAGGTACTGAAAAACGCGAAAAAAATTTGTTTACCATTACACTGGTTTGACCTCTTATGTGTTATTCCAAACAGAAACATTTAGAGTGTTTCTTATTACCCGTCATATGATCATCGTCGCATCAGATTCTTTGTTCTTGGGCAGAAAAACCGTGAATGTTTCGGACGGCATTTAGGAACATCCTGTATAATAAACATGTGAAATCGGAATTTTCAGGAGAATAAAATCGGGAGCCTATCCCCAACGGGTCTGAAGGTAACGGCGAATGAGAGATAAGCGACCGACTATCTCGTTTTTCGTCTTTTCCTTCTCGGCAATAAATTTCGAGGAAAAAACCTATCCGGATCTCGCGCTGGTCCTTTCGCCGCTTAACCTAAAAATTCATTAGATTATAAAGCCATTAATGCTCATCCGCGCGGCCGGATTTCTCTTCCGGTTAGCTGAGTCCATAGTCCGATCGATATCTGGTCCAAGTGAAATTTTAATTACATTTGGTTTTAAGTTTCGGACGAGTGACGATCGTGTACAATTTATCTTAATTCGTGCATATATTTTGAAACTCAATTCGCTGTACATTTCACCAGAGAAATATACATTACTGTCTATAAATATTACAGAGTCCTCTCGATTATCGTCCCTAACTCGGGTCCGCGAGGGGACGATAATCGTGGACTAGGCGAAACGCTTCTGATATACGTTTTTGCCCATGTATATGTTTTTTGTTCAAAGCTCGAACCTCCGCAACTCGCCATTGTAGTATTCCAAACGTAGAACAGGACAATCCAGGTTTTTCCACTCGACTCGACTGCGTCGCTCGCCTGCGACGCTCTCACCGACCACACAGTCCGATTGTGTTGTGTACCGTTTCGGCCAATAATAAAAATACGTGTCAATGGAACTGATCCAGCTACATTTTATTCGTGGGCAGCTCTCTGGGCAGTCGCTGACGATTGAACACTTCGACTAATCGTCGTACATTCCGCCGCTCCGTCCGTCGAGTCCATCTAGCGCATACATTGTTGCCCGGCGCGCCAGAAAACGCTAATGCAACAATGAAACTTATTTATTTTTGATTTGTTGTTAATGAAACGTTTACTATTATATTGGAGAGATTTTTCTGATTAAAATGATACTAAATATGACATAATTTGGATCATACTTACTCATGTAGAAACGGTTTGTCGCGTCCGCCCGCGTGGATTCTCTTTCGAATCCGCCTGGAGTTGTAAGTTCCAGGCTCGACCGTCGTGGTACGCGTACAGTTGCGACTGTTGCCCGCCAAATTAATTTTAGGCAACTGATTCAATGTTCTCTAAGTGAGAATAAATAAATATCTGTTTGACCGATGGAACGGATGATTCAGGAGGTGTTAATCGCGACTTGTGATACGATTGCGACAAATAGTTTAAGTCCGGAAGACTGTTCGAATACGACTGAATGTTAGAGTACGAGTCTTCGAGTACGAATGTATGTTGTCGATTGACTGTTCGATTGCGAGTGAGTCTTCGTGTACGATTGATCGAATGCAAGTGTTTCTTCGAGTTTCGTGTGATGTCGCGCTTCCTCCAAGCTCGATGAAGGCGTTACCAAAACTCGCTTCCTTATTGGTTATGCCCTGAAGGGGAAGGCAAATTTCTCGGTTTTTCCAAGTGACGTGGAGGTGGAAAACCTCTCCTTCAGGGCGAAGCGGACGTCAGCAAAATATCGCGCACGTGGTCACGGTGCGAGTTGACCGCGACGAATTTTCGAGTCTCTCAACGGTAGGGTTTATCGCTGCATTGTCTGCGAGTCAGCGCGCCCCGGTAAGGCCCGGCGCGGATGGGTCCCAGGTTACCGAGCGCATGAGGCGGACTGGAGACCAAATGTTCCGCTTCTTTTGTCTCTGATTCCCTTTGTCAACGAAATCGAAATTGCAAGGGGTCGGTCTTGAAAATATATAAATTGACTGAAAGAAGGAAATAAAATAATAAAAAGTGACGGTACTGTCTGACTGTATAGCCGTCGTTTCGGTCTACGACGGAACACTGTTAATAGTTCATATTAGTTTATTATCGATTCTGATAAATCATAAGTAAATATGACCCAAATTGTGTTGTGTTTGGTATCATTTTAATCAGAAAAATCTCACCAATTGGTTTATAAAAGTTTCATTAATAAAGAATCAAAAATAAAAAAGTTTGATCGTTGCATTAGTATTGTTTCATCGACACCCAGGAATGTAACCTTTTTGTGGGCTCCCACGTTCAGTGGTCGGCTCGTGAACGGGAAGCCGTCTCGGCGCGCTGCGGCAACAAAGTATGCGGTTGCCGAGTTCCACGCCCCCGCCCCCCTCCTAGTGGTGGGAATGACGCCTGGACAATAATTGCGTATCAATAAAGAGGCAATAATCGCGAGGACTCTGTGTAAGACACTTATAGCATATAAAGCAAGTGTGTTAAGATACTAGGAAATTGTCGAAAAGTCTAACATACATATTTTTTATGGGATCTTAAAGCTCGTAGGACAACATTTATTTAAAAATGAAGTAATAAAAAGTAATAAAAGTAGCTCAAAATATATCATTTTTATGGAATATCACAATGTTTCCATAGAGACCAGGTATTCTAATACTTATGAACGGCAGTGTATGATTGATTTGTTAATCATTTTTATTACGAACAGTCTTTGAAAAGTACTTACTATGCAAGATAGTTGTTTACGTTTGAATATCCGCTATATTTTTAATTAAATTTCCATTCTAGTTTATTTTTTTAAAAGGTATTATTCGTCTATGTTAGGTTTTGTAACATCATACGGCCGTGCTTCGTTCTTTGCATTGTTATCTTTCTTTTATGTACCCTCACGAGCAAACTTGGCTTCTGCTACGGGAAAAAATGGCGTAAGAAAAGGGTCTCACCACATGGTAAATTTATTTCAGGTATTGAAATAAATCTTCAATCGAATTTTAATTTGGCATAAATTTCAGTAATTTCCAATACCAAGTGGTAGGAGTATGGTAAGAAGCATTTCCCCTATCTCACTTTTTTCCTTTCCGGAAGCCGAGTTTGTACGCCAGTGTACCTATAAATACTTACTCTGTTTCATTTCGTTTGTTACTGTACGGATTGAACAATACGAACACATGATACACATATTATTATTCATTGATAAGTAAAGTGAGAAGAAAATTGAAGGAGACAAAAGGTCCAATGACTGTTGTAACGCATTCATGTATTAACGATATATTTTAAATTAGAACAATGTATGATTTTCATTGGATACTAAAGAATTGAATGAGACTGTCGCTAGGTTTGATGAATGTTAAGTGTTAATTGTTTGCGAAGGATAATAATATAATAGAAAAATTACGATTTAAATGTAAACATCGATAGAAAAACAATTCTATCATTCAAAATACTTATTTATTTATTTATTTTACAAGCGATATATTTTCGTGATTTGATAACAACATACTGTATTATAATTAGTTAATGAAAGACAATATACATACAGTGGATAACGAAAGTAAGTAAACATGAAGCTTGTCCTACACTGGTTATTCAATCTTGCTAAATTCATTCAAGTGTTAACATTAAACATTTTTTTTCTGTGGCGATTCCGTAACAACCAGTACAGAAGTTTGTTAACAGGTGCAGTTTCCTAAGTATTTGTTACGTGTAGCTTATTATTTTTTTCGTACATTTATAAAATATTAATAATAATATTATATTTAAACATTTAAAAGCAAGGTATCTCAGAAAATTTTTTTTTATATGGTTTTTATTGTATATTTTAATTTGATATATTACTCTCATCTTTACCTTCTTATTATAGTAGAAAATGGCAAAATTTAAGCAATAAACAAACAAATAGCGTAGAATTGTTATAAAAATGCGTGAAGAAGGTAAAATTCTTACCGAAAAATTGCCAAGTGTTTGGAAAAAACACCTGCTGCTATTATTTAAAATAGTAGCTGCTTATAAGAAGGGCGGTCGAGTTTCTGTATTAAGTAGATCAGGATGCCGAAGAGTTACAACAAATCGGACAGACAAAAGAATTGTAAATATTTCGTCATCTTGTCCGCATTTATCAGATGCAAAAATATGGGCACAATTAATAAGAACTAAGAAACTATTAGAAGAAGGTTACACACAGCGGGAAAGCATAGTCGTGTTAGAAGAAAATTGCCTTACATAAATAAAAGTAATATGAAAAAACGAATACAATTTTATGAAATGCACGTTTTAAAGTCAGTAGACTATACATGGGGAGGAAATGCGGAGATGCGTTGTCATACGATTCTGTAAGATCATCATTAAAATCAATAGATCAGTGTGTAATGGTTTGGGGGTGCTTTTCGGCATATGGTGGTGGAAAAATTGTTCCATAATCTGGAAGGATAAATGCAAATGTTTACTTAAAATTATTGGAAGAAGTTATACCAGAAGAAAAACGTTTGATAGGGAATGATTTTATCCTGCAGCAGGATAATGCACCCATTCACAAAACTACAATTGTTATGAATTACATAAAAGATAATAATATTAACTTATTAGAATGGCCACCACAAAGTCCAGACTTGTCACCGATAGAAAATATGTGGGCTTTACTTAAATTAAAAATAGTCGAGAAAAAACCAAGAAATATTAATGAACTGAAACTTTTTATCACGGAAGCGTGGCAAGAATTAGGAAATGTGACAGCGGAAAGGCTATCATTGTGGCTACTGAACCGTAAATTTATTTATTTTTGAATCATGCAATGTAAATACAAGTTATGCACAAGACATTATTTTGTTTAAATTCTCAACTAATTGTATACAATACAATTACTTTCGTTTTCTGTACAATTTTTAGGTATGTTAATAAAATCTTTACTTGACGAAAGGTACAAACATTATTATTATTTCCATTTTAGTAATGAACATCGTACTGTTTACTTATTTTTGTTATCCACTGTATGTACACTTCCTTAATTATCGGGCGTGTTTGATCAGATGCATACTTATATCACTTGCCTGGCCTGGTACCGACCCATTCTACTCGGTTAACTAGGACTGGTTTATTCTATTAGTAATCAAGCCAAATACTGACTAGCTCTCACATCGACTTATCCGACGTAAAGTCGACATATTTTTTTCACTTTTTGATATAAATACTGACAAAGGTATCGTACGTCTCGCACGAACGTCCTCTAGAGTGAATGGTAGCTCCGCGGTTCTCCCGGTTATCCCTCGCCATCTAAATTATTATGATGCAATAATCAATCGACGTTTACGAATAAAGATTATGAATTCAGAACTTTTACCTGCCGGACTTTCAGCCCCACCCTACTCCATGGGCGTCGAAAAGAATAATAAATGTCCAGCCAGAAAGTAATTAGAAATGTGATCTGCTGGGGCTAAATGGGGCATGATGCCTAGAATAATCGACCGCACCTTTCACAACTCACGGAGTAATGTTTATCTCGCATTTTAGAATCACAAGATGGGATTGTTTTCTGTATTAAACATTCCTATAAATTAGAAATAAGTGTGTAGGACGTTCCACGTTTAGTCGTATTTCAATACTGCGCTGATGAAATTTCTGTCTGATTATTATGATATCAAATACATTTTATTATTTCAATATTATACTGTACCAGCGTCCTGGTACGCAAAACTTACAATTAGTTATACTGAAATATTTAGACTACGAAATTAGTTGACAGCCAAAGGAAGAATGTAAGAGGCGAGCGATCGAGCGAGCGGGATTCATTCAGTTTTCGTTCATTCAGTCCTGACATCCATTCACTTTCTCATATTTATTTACTGCTACAGAAGAATGAATAGTTGACTGTAATATTGGAGTACTAGATAAGCGAGAAGAAAATAAAAAAAAAAAAGGAATTCCACGAGTAAAGATTGTGACGACACTTACATTCGTAACATTACAAGAAAATATATGAATAATTGAAGGTAATTCGTTATACAGGGTGTTTCCTAACTAGTGGTATAGCCCTAAAGAATGCGATTCTATATGCAAAAGTAAATCGAAAAAGTAGAATAAAATTTGCCTGTATGATACTTCGTTTTCAGGACAATCGAATTTAAAAATCTGCTGGATACGCGTACAATTGAGTACGATTTGGTTTCCGCGTCTATTCATTGCGTTCCGCCTCTATTCACTGTTCACCACACGAATACATACACCATCGGCGAAAAGTTTTTGTCGAAAAGAGCTGAACTGTAACGAATTTATACTTCTAGTAGGATACTGATATACTATATCAAGAAAAATAACAGTAAATTTTACTGTGTGCGTTTATTAAACATAATAATTACAAAGATAGTGTTAAACAGTGTTCTTATTGAAGAAAGAGCTGTTTGTTTGCCTCATTTTTTTTGATAGACGATGCATCCCCTAGTACTCTAATTCATTTTAGTATTGCTCTCGAAGAAATATTATTCCTACCGTTTTGTAAAGCATTCCAGAGCAGGGACTTAACGTCGGTATAATTTTGATATCGGTATTATGCTTAGGGACTTAGAACCGGTGTGATTTTGATACCGGTATTATACCAGAAAAGCTATACGAAAACCGATATATTACACAAAATCGAAATAAATACTTCTTGTAAGTAATTTTTGTAACATCTGTGATATCTGAGTTTTCTCAGGTCTGTGCCTTCGAGGAAAATTCTTAGTTCTTAAACTTCTTCGTCTCGCGTGCGAGCTAACGCAACGTCAATGTAAACAGTTCGACGTCGAAGGGACTGTCACAGGGCAGTCGCTGAAAGGACGCTCCTTGATTTTTACAAAACTTATTGTATACTGAGGTTTTTGAGATTGCTGATTATAAATCTGCAATTAAAATTTTTTTAAACAATAATGGCGTATCCAATATTGCGAACGAATATGTTGAAATTGGATGTATTAAAAACTTTTTTTAATTTTAATCATTAAAGATGGTCCTTCTTAACTAATTCTTTTTTCATTCGTCATGTTTTTTTTGTAATATAAAGATATTAAAAATATTTTTATTTTGCAAATTTGAGCTCCGGGTCAAGTATGAAACAATCGGAAAAAAATATATCCATATTCTGTGATCTCTTCAGTTTCCTCTACAATTGCGGCCAGGCCACTCGACAAAGGCGGCGCGTATAACTGCATCCGTACACCGCGACCTTTCTTGGCCTGGCCTGGCCACAATTGTAGTGTCCGTAAACTGAAGAAGTGCATTTTAAAGAGGACAGAGCACAGAATATGGTCATATTTTTTTTCAATCTTCTCATGCTTGAACCGGGTGTTTATTTGCAAAATAAAAATATTTTTAATATTTTTGTATTGCAAAAATAACACGACGAAGGAAACTGAAAATTAGTAAAGAGGGATCATCTTTTAGAATTAAAATAAAAAAAAAACGAACTTCCTATTTTTGTAATAGAGCAACACGTTTCAGCTTCTTTTTGTCGCGGTAGTCGCCAACGAATCCTTCATTACCCCGATGGTTTTTCCATGTGCCGACCCGACGATACAGATCTTCTCAAAAACCCGACCGTTCGCCGAGAAAGCTTCCTCCCGGATTCCGAATGACGTCATGATGAGTTTCGCGATATCCCGATTACCCACACAGCCCTTTTGAAAATTCCTAATGTCGCCAAGATGTCTTCCCATGATATCCCTATTTCCTAAGTCATCCTTTTCTAAATTCCTTAAACTTAGCGTCCACGCCCTCCAAACCGGAACCCCTTTAAATACTGGTCCCAAGCAGGGGCTGAGACAGTCTATTTCTAAACTTCAGCAACATCACAACTCCACTCTGTCCAATTGTATTCATACTTGTAAATTATAACTACATAAAAACGTATTAAAACCTAATTCGGAATTACCTCGATGACACTTTCGGCGTAAGGTACGGTTCGAACTACGATCACTTTTGCATTGAGTTGTAGACCCAGGTAGAAACGATCGACACTCCTACCCCCCGTCATGTAATTCTCCAACTATGTACCCAACCAAATGATTCAAAACTCGAAATTTAAATCTTCATTGTTGGAGTTTCGGCCAGGTTTCCGCGATTTCCGATCACTGTACGACGTTACGACGAAAAGACTTAACGTAGACTAGGACGACGAATGAACGTGTTATCGTAATTTTATCTGAATTTTACATCAGTTATATCTCAAGCATTAAGTTTTCCGAATAAATAGTGGTATCCCTACACGTCGTATTCTTCGTTCGTTACTCATAATCACCTTATACAGGGTGTAACAAAAATGTTGGAGGACCCGGAAATAAGAGACACGTGAGGTGATTTGAAACAAGTTTTTCCTTAGCAAAAGTGTTATCTGAGTTCCCGTGATATCGTTGGCTACGCGCGTAAGTACGTATGTATTAAAAATTATTTTGCAAATATCTCGTTAACTATTAGGTTTAGGATGTATGAAGGTCAACACATTTTTACACAGAATTCGATACACTATCGATCTACGGTACAAAAAATAGGTAATTCCGTTAAAAAAAATCAACGCGACGTTGAAATCTCTGAAATGCCTCTACTCACACAAAAAGCACGTACCTTATAAGATGTGCCCCGTAAAGTGTGCTGTTAAGTCATTATTCGAGGTGATCAAGTTAGCTGAGACACCCTGTATTGTATATTAACAAAAAAATGCTGTTAACTACTTTGATTTCGGTATTACAGCGATTTTAGTACTGTATCGGAATAAATATTTGGAATAGGAGAGGCTGCTCCGATGATCTTGATCTTGACATATGTTGTCAAGGTCACCGTCCTCAGTGACCTTCAGAAGGATTTAGCCGTCACTTGTTTTTTAATTAAATGTTACAACTGTTACTGACCTTGACATATATCGTAAACGTCACCTTCATCAGTGACCTTGAGAAAATGTTAGCAGTCGCTTATCATTAGTTACAATGTTATTAACAAATAAATTTCGTAACATAAAGTATATGATTAACTCTCTAGGATAGCCACGGGTGTGACTTTAAAGTAAATATGCACCACAACCAACAAAAATAAAGTTTTCTTTCAAACAAAAACAAGAACTAAACAATCACAAACAATAACGAAACTATAACAAAACCAAAACAGCTGATAAAAATAAGAAATACAATAGTAATAGAACTATGAGGTTGTTAACGGTTCGGCGGTTGGCGATGTTCTGCCTCGTTTATGTCTCGTTTTTCCGAGACTTTCCCGAAAAAGAGAAAGTTATTCTTCAAGCACTTGGGAAGACGGCGACGTAATTCGAACCTACCCTGAACCTCTGCCATGCAGATGTTATGACCTGGTAGGCAAAAATGCAAGGGAACGCCGAAACTGCAAAGGTCTGCTACACCTCCATACTGTAAATCTTACGTAAATAGTATAAACATTATATTATTAGCATATCTGTTCCTTTAAGTGATTACATGCCTCCGTGAGGCGCAGCCCCTCCCTGCATCCCTACCCGGACATAAAAACAGCCCTAACATAACCCGAAACAGCAGTTATGCTTATCAAAGAAGCAGATATGCTAATAATATAGTGTTTGTACTAGATAAAATTTAAATTATGAAGTTAAACATACACCTTTATATTGCGAAATTTATTTGTTTATTACTTTTTAATAAAAAACAAGCGACGGCTAAAATCTTCTGTAGGTCACTGAGGAGGGTGACCTTGATAACATATATCAAGATCAAAGTCGTTATCGCAGCTGCGCCTCCCATGTTTTGGATATTTACCCTATATCAGTTTCGGTGTATCTTTGCTAACAAAATATCGGTAACAAAACAATACCGGCTTTACGTAGCTACTGACAAGTATCTTGAAAATTATAATAAAATAAGAAAATCGAAAAAATTACCAGAAAATATAGGCAAATATACAGGCATTTCCGTATTTCGGATATTATTAAGGTTACGAAGGTACAATGGAAAAAAACCTGTATTTTATGTTTCGTTAGAAGTCCCTGTACTTACATGCGTTAACAGTGACGCAAAATCTCACAGATTCCGTCATCTTATTGCCACAAAAACTGCTATTCGAACACTGCCACTTATAAGATGCAAATTAACTTTTATTAGTTTTAGGATAGTTTTTAAATTCGCGTAGCCGATATTGTATATGTTCAAGTGTTATAGAAAAATTTAATCCTTCAGGAATCTCTCAGACTTCACGTCACCAGTTCCGGGTCAATTGTCATTTCCGATGCACTGTAACTTAACGAACAGCAATGTAACGATTATGAACAGCGCACAACGGTTAATCGACATCGATGCCGGCGTGGGAAGCGGTTCCACTTAATTCCGCTCGGTGACTCCGTAACGACGTAATATCGTTCAGTTACTCCGAGTATTTTTATTACGTTCCCGTGACGGCATCGCAAGTAGGGAGGGTAGCTAGGACGCCCGGAGACACTGGTAGTCGGTAGTCGAGGGGGCGGTATTCCGAGCTTAGGAAGCTATGCTCGCGATATAACGAGAGCCATTATGATAAGCGAATGCATAGATTAGACATAACTCGTTAACCCGGCTGTGTACGACGTGTACGATGAAAGATAAAGTATCATGAATCAAGGGTGCTTCTGTTTGACGGAAAATTAAACACGTGCTGCGCGTCGTAAATTGCTCTTCCTTAAAAACGTTGATTGTAGAATAATAGCCATTGACAATATACAAGGGTGGTGTGACAAGAGAACATACCGAACTCACAATGGCCGACTTTGATGCAACATTGTTAGAAAGTAGTTCTCATGACTCATGACTACCATCATTCATGTTGAAGGGATGACAACAGCTCTCAAACTTAAGGGTGTGAAATATATTTCGTGGAATATCTCGGACACTATTAGAGGTAGACAAACGGTTTAAATGACAATATTATATGTTTTTTTTTTAAATAAGGAATCCAACTATGTTATCCGATTCCTGAAGAAATCTCAAGCTTTTCACGAAATTTATTAAACCATTCTTTAAATGTCGTGAAGCTCAACTGTTTGTGGTAATTGCTATTTCTGTCGACTGGGAAGCCCAGATATCACTATCACTACCAGTATGTATATTTAAAAAACCCATTAAAATTGTAAAATTACAAATATTTTTCGTTTATTTAAAAAAATACATTCTGTGAACAAGTCACATTCAGGTCTTTCCATTTTACATTTTTAATGTGTCCTGTGTTGATTCATGTTTCTTTCAAGTACCTAATACATATTTTCGAAAATTAGCCTCTATAAATTGCTTTATTTTTTTATAAATAGTTTTGCCACTACATAACTATTTCTTTTTCATCGCTTAAGAAGCTATTACTCCTTCTTCGTTCATATTAAAAATTTATATTTTTTAATATTTTGTACAATGTACATTTCTTTTCAAACTAGACGAAATAGCATTGTCGTTCGTCAGTGTGGAAATATTATTGACCGTGAGAAATTCATTTCGGTAGAAGAATTAATGAATTTTTAAATTATTATATTTAACGCGTTTTGATCGAAGTCGTCTATTTTGTTACAAAGGAGGATGGTAAAAAGTGGTAAAATGTATGATTCTTCATTCACCTGGGTCATTCCATGGAACATCGATAGAGATGAGATCGCAATGGGTTTTTGGAAGATATAAGCATTTTCATGGGGACATGTTTAACGATCGAATTAATTCTTACACTACATTCTTGTTTAAAAGGAACTTATTTCTCAATTTGAACTGAAACTCGGCTAAATTATTTTCCCTTCTAAATTTACTTGCATTCTCATACGATTAAAAAAACTAAAGCAATGGTTTTATACATATATATTTTTGTTTACACAATATGAATAAAACAATACTTAAGTGAAGATAAAGTAATCAAATGATGATGAATCATTATTATTTGGATTTTTTTGACACTATGGTTGATGTTCTCAGTGGAAGCAGAAATAAATTTACATTGAACTCTTTTAGTATTTATTCGTATGATGCAATTTTACTTACCTCCTTTTTTACAAATCTGCCTTTACGAAAAATTTCTGTTGCGTTATATTCTTCTTTTATGACATACGGAGAAAATATATAAAAGATGGGATTGTGCCCATTCATAAAGTTGAAAAGGAGTCGCAATGTGATTATTATAAGACCGTTGTAAACTGGCCTTAGTCGCTAATCTTTACCACCGAGTATAATAGTACCACCAAGCCATCACAAATACTTCTATTTCTTGAGATGTAGCAAAAAAATGGATTTAAACCAGTCAAGCACAAGTGCTGTGAATCTTGAACTGTGTCTACACTATACGAAAAAACATGTTGCACTAAATCCTCGATGAGTGTTTGAAGACTGAAAAAGGGTACATAAAATAGATAATATAAGATGCAAAGGAAGAATACAAGGCAGAATTGAAGAGCCTGTACAAATCCCAGAAACACAACCAGTGCATTGCGTTATACCAATAGATAGATAGTAGTGGAGTTCAATGTAAATTTTTTTCTCCTTCTAGTGACAACTTCGTACACACTGCCGAAATACCCAAATAATAATGATTCGTGTCTAATCTGTAAAAAAATTCGCATTTAATACTAAGAATTGTGTTATTTATATTGTATAAATATAAAAATATATAAAAATATTAGTTTGTTTTTTTTTTATCGTATGGGAAAGCGAGTAAATTTATACGGGAAAATAACTTGATCTGAGTTTTAGTTCAAATTGAGGAATACGTTCCTTTTAAAAAGGAATGTAGCGTAAGAATTAGTTCGATCGTGGCACATGCCTCCATGAAAATTTTACAGTCTACTATTGAAACTAACGTAATTAACATATGTAAAAATGAAAAAAAAATCAAAGATGCGAGTTTTGATATATGTATTTAAGGATAAAGTACGTTTTCATTATTTGTGAAATTTTTTTCTGAAAATATGTACGTTTCCCTAAACACAAAGAATTATCCCAATCGACCGTTTATGATCAGAGTTATGATTTTTTTAATATACCTCTATTACGCAAAAATGTACCATTTTTATGATTTTCAAACTACTGCAATTCAGACGAAATGTCTCGCAGGAAATAGCAGTTTTACAAAAATGCTTATTACCACAAAAAATGAAAAAAGTTGGTGACGGTTATGTTCAAAAAGTTTCAATTTTGATCGATTTTCCATGGAATGATCCACTTAAACTTATTAATGAGTCATTATTCTATATGTTCCGAAGAATTAGGATTGCATAATCATTTACTACCACTCAATGTGGTTGGAAAGTTGTAAAAAAAGAAGATGAAGAGAACGGTCCATGGAGCTATGATAAATTAAGAGTTGTTGACTTCAAATACTCATAACATCTAAACTCTAAATGAATGCATCAAGTGTAATGGCTTAATCGCGATTTTGTAGATGAAAGTGTATACTTTAATTGTACATATGTAGAATAGCAATAAAGAAAATATTGATTACCAACTTCAGAAATCGATGAATTGAGATAATAGAAAATGATGCAAATAGTCGCGGAAATGTGATTGTAATAATATTATAATTTACTTGTAAAACATAAACCAGTCTGTTGAACCCGAAGAATAGTTGTTGTATTACATTCTCCTTAACGATATGGTACGTTCGTGAGGACGCAGCTCAAAGTGTTTGTGTTTACGCTTCCAGCGATGACAGTCCTCCTTTAGAAAAAATGTTTATCGCAATTTTTGGCTATGAGAAGATCATTCCATCTTCATCAACTAATTCTTTCTTTCGACCTCATTCAATGCGGGCATGAGTTGTCAGTTTTAGTCGAACCGGTAATCCGTGCAGAGTTAACGAATCCTACATTTCCGAAGACATGAACAGTTAGTTTTGTTAGTAAAAGAGTGCAGTGTGGAATACAATTCACTCTTCTCCCGCTTCCATTGTCCATAATTAAATAAATGATTCAGTTTTGTTGCGGATACTGTAAACAACAAATGCAGAATAACTGTGCCAATTGCGGGAAGTCGTTTGGAAAGTTGGGTCGCGACTAGTAATCGTAAATCTAACGATAGTTGGTATTGTGAGGCTTGTTATAGAAGTATTGTAGATATGTATGTTGGTGGTACCAGTTTTTCTTTTTCGACAGAGCTTTTAAATGTCAATCGAAGTCATTTATCGACAAACACGCGTGTCTTAGTAATATGTAGATCCACATAGGTCTGTGAAGTTAGCACCCCCAAATGCAGAATTTTATGAAAAACAAACACTATTTGTTTGTCCACGAAATCAGAGACTCTACCCACTGCTCCACGGAACCCTCCTATTTTCCCAAGATGTTATTTGCTCCTTTGTTGGGTATGGAGTTCCCGATCCCACATTATTTATGTTTTTTTTGTTAATAATTCGATTCTGCTGGATGGACAAACGCAAATTTGAGGTGGACAAACGTGGACATATCGTGGACAATCATATTCAATTTGACAATTAAGGAAAAATGTTCATGTGGGTGCTGGTAACAAATTTCTTTACTTGTGTATAACTTTCTTTTGAAGGGTGGACAAACGAAACTTTTGTTTGGACAAATGTGGACAAATTGTGGACAAACGAATACTGTTTGTTTTTCATAAAATTTTACATTTGAGGATGCTAACTTCACAGACCTGATCTACATACAAAAAGATATTTTCGTTCGTTACGGTGCTCGGGCGTGCGCCTCATATGGGAACAATGAATCTTTTAAAATTCCGGACGATTTAGATTACATGTTGTGGCTTATTGCTTACGTGGTGCTACAATATTATGGTTCTTCAGGTTTGTTAAACAACAAATTGTCGTTCATTTACCTCCAACTTTATCAACGACTATTTTTATGAAACACTAGATATTGTTACGAGCCCGGGCCGTAGCAACACAAAAGACCGGCGAGTTTAGGTTTTTGCAAAGAATATGGCATCAGTTTATTAGTAAGGTGCGCGGACGAATCTGACGCGAAGCCAGAGAGCCGCTAGGATGTTTGAAAACGAGGCCTCTAGGAATGGAGTGACTAGGATGTGATTTTGCAGACGAACTCAGCGCGTAACTGAGGAGCTGCGAGGAGGGTGGAAAATCTGTACAGACAAATCTGATGCGAAATCAGGGAGCCGCAGGATTGGTCAAGTTTCGTGGACGAATCCGATGCGAAATCGGAGAGCCACCGGGTTGGAAATACTCTTGGAAAAGTGTAATGCACGGACGAACCTGATGCGAAATCAGGAAACCGTTAGGAAATGTTAGTTAGTGCCTCGTAACCTTTGAATTTATAATTAATACAACTCGAGCGGTAAAGTTGTATTAGTGTGGGAATGATCGACATGATTTTATTATAAACTAGAGGAAACTAGTACAATATCGATAATACTACAGATTTCTGGATCGTGTTATGGATTCAAAATGAACTACACAGATTTATAAAATAACAGTATAATTAATCAGTCTTTAGTTACAAATGTGTTGTGTAGTGTTGTCGCGTAGTAGTAAGTAATAATGAAATAATAACTATTACCGAAATAAATAGGTGCTCGGCGTTAACGCACTGGCGATGCGGGGGTTGCGAGTGGATTTTACGGAATAATGCAAAAGTAATAATTCTAGCCGGAATACAAATAAAGTGTTCACGATTTACTATAAGGTTAACTGGATTCGAAAGGGAATTTTAGCCCGATTTCACTAACGTAATGACCAACTCACAAGAACGTGACGCGACATGACTCTAAAGGCGACGGTACAGTTCTGATCCCCCGAGGGTTAAAATCAACGGGTTTATATGTATAGGCCTAGAAATTGGCGAGGATGCTATGAAATTTCGATATAAGGAAATTTTTGACGGTTGAAGTTGCGTCACGCTTCCTAGTTTTTTGGTTACCACGCCGTGGGAACGGGTTTTACTCCCTCGCTTACTCAAGAGATAACGAAACCGTAAGGGAGTTTTCCTTTGCCGGGTGCGAGCTCAGACTATTAGAGCGAGAGGTATGATAGAAAATTCTTCATACGTAACAGTATTATCAACGATTATTTTTCTGAAACACTAGGTATCATCCAACGAATAGGGGAACGAAATATATCAACTATTCTTCCCGTTCAAGAGACTGGTTTATGTTTTACATGTTAATTATAATATTACTACAACACACATTTCCCCGAATATTTGCATCGTTATCTATTATATCAATTCATCGATTTCTAAGTTTGGTAATTGGTAATCAATATTTTCTACGTTGCTATTCTACATATGTACAATTAAAACATAGAGTTTTGTCTACACTTGATGTATTCGTTTCGAAGTTATGATTATTTAAAGTCAACAACTCCCAATTTCTCGTTCCATGTATAGTACCGTCTTCTTCATCTGCTTTTTTTACAACTTTCCTACCACGGTAAATAAGTATGCAATCCTAATTCCTTGGAACATATAGAATAATGTCTCACCCATAGTTTAGGTGTCGGAAGAACCATAAATTTGGCCACTTTTTACCATCCGCCTTTTCTGATGACATTTTGGTCTCATTGGGAACGATACTTTCTCGCTTTATTTGATTTTCTTTAAATATCCTATAGATTGATTTAAAAGTATCACAAAACTAGGACATGCTTTTGTTGCATAATGTTCAATTCCTACCCGTCTAAAGACTCCTGCAGCATGTGCAGTTGCTTTTACTGCGTCCTTGTGAGGCATTACAGATTTGACGCACAGTTCTGTCTCATAAATATTTACAATAATTTGTTTTTCTATTGCACTCATATGGAATCGTTTAGTGCGTTTTGTAACAGTACTTACTTTAGATACTAAAAGTTTTGTACTGTTACACCGGAAAATTAAGAATCTTGTGTGCGTTCTGTAGTCCCCCTAGCCCTTAAGTGAAAAATCGTAGGTGCTCGTTTTTTTATTTAGCCAAGATATAGGGTAGCAAAGTTGGTGAAAATAGTAGGCGAAGTAGACCCTAAAAATTTGGATTACGCGATTCAAGTATTGTTGTAATAATACAAGTATGTTTATTTCAAGCAAAAAGAAGCAATTATGTTTTTGAATACAACTAGTATTTTATAATTGTTCTAATACTTCAGTGATTATTTCGATTCGATGCGACTATCCGTCAGCGATTTACTGGCTTTTACGCTCGTGTGAACCTCCGAAAAGACAAATGTCGCCTCTAGCATATTGAATCCTAACAATATTCATAAAATACAATTGTTTTGGCAGAAAAAATTCATTTTTGAAGGGTATTTACAATAAAAAAAATCAAATGAAAGGTATTCTTTTTGTTTGCTTGTAATTCGTCATTTGATACAGTATCGCCGAATATTCCATGTACGTGATTTTTCGTGAAAAAGCATGTGATGCATAGTACCTACTTTTCGACATTCAAGCCATGCACATGGTACAAACGGAATGTTAAAACACTCAGAGGATGCACAAGAATAGTTATTAAAATCGAAACATATTTCCTTTAGACCTTCAAATCTTACTGATTCCACAGGAAATCCCGCAATGAACCGGGACAGACCTTTAGCGAAATAATATAATATTGACCAATTCTTTAATACACAACCAGTTAGTTCAGAATTGTTTAAACCTATGTGTCGATATACCTGGTTTAATGGAGGATTTCTTGTGGAATCAGTAAGATATGAAGGTCTAAAGGAAATCTGTTTCGATTTTAATAACTGTTCTTGTGTACCCCCAGAGTGTTTTAACATTCTTTTTGTACAATGTGCGTGACTTGAATGTCGACATGTACTATGAATCATGTGCTTTTTTACGAAAAATCACGTAAATGGAATCTTGGGCGATGCTGTATCATTTGAAGAATTACAATAAAACCAAAATAACAACTTTTATTTGATTTTTTTATTAACAAGTACTCTTCAAAAATGAATTCCTTCTACCGAAAAAAATGGGATTTTTTTAATATTGTTACTTGCAGCGTTTAAAAACTAAAATGGATAAATTTATTCAATGCCATTACCACTATTTATTTTGATTATTTTTATATATGCGATTACATAAAGGTAGGCTTATATAGAATATTTCACATTAATATTACGAGCATGTTAAGATTATTATAGATAAATTAATACTTCATTATACATACGTAGGTGTCATATTTTCATATATCTAACGTGGCAATTATTAAATTTAAAAATCACTTCTAGTATTCTAAATCCAGAAGCTGTAGCACCCGCTCTCTTCGATGAAAAAGTATTATATGATTCTAAAAAAAAGATGATATCTACCATAAATAACGACGACAGGGCCAGTAGTTATAATCAGAAGCGTGTCAAAGCATTAAGGAATTAGGACGTTCATGAAAAAGAACTAGAATATTTCGTTTCTGCGAAAACAAAACTATTTTTTAAGAGATTTAACACGAATACGGAATTTTTAAATACAGACCCTGTAACGTGGTTGAACAAGATGCCCACACACAGCGATTTTAAAGAAGAAGGAAAAGGTGGTAAATGATGCCACCATTACCGTGGTGTAACAGAGACAAGTGTCTGAGCTTCTTTGTTTCTACGAAGGCACACGGTGCGAAAGAATGATTGGAAAAGGGAAACAGGTGTATGAGGGGCCCCTCCCGAGAGGCAAGTTGAACAGCACGGCTTTAAGGCATGATCGGCACCTTTCTCTGTTGTCCGATTGCAATAAATTTTTTCAAGCATTACTTATTTATAAAATGGAACAATACTAGGGGGTGCGAGTGAAAAAATTGGATGTTGAAAAATAAGAGCTACCCTAGTGTATACATGGCAGTTTTTTTTTCTTTTCACGGTATTAAAATGAAAGGATCTTGGATCTCATGCAAGGATAGATGGCAACTCTGTTACTCCAAATAAGATGCGACTAACAGTGTGGAGGGATCGGATGCGGCGGGGTGGGGAGAGGAGGACATGCTCCATAAAATCGGGATGTTACGCAAAATATAACGAGCAACGTTCTACAGGGCTGCTGCAGACGCTCCTGTCGTAATTCATCCGGCTCTCGCTTGCGTTCGCCTTCCCGACGACACCTGCGTCGGCAACTAAGCCCGTTAATTCTCGAGGTTGCGTCGCGCTCTCATCGCGGCCATCGGTTTCCAGGAGCGTTCCTTGCTGCTACTTTGCAGCTCCGACCTGCGTGCGTTGGTTCTCGATCTTCCCTATGCGGCATGGCACGTTCCAAGGGTCGGGCAGTCACACTTGAATCATAAATTCTCGATGCAAACCTAAAAGGCACTCGTTGTTGGGATCCCGATGGCTTTGGACAATAGAGTCTATGGACCATACACGAATGAATATCGTATAATCGACGATGAGAACAGAAATCTCAATGGAAATTAACATGTTAACTGTCACAGTGAAATAGCCCGTACGTAAACAGACACATTTTATTTCGTTTTTCAAGTTATAAATCGTCGAAAATATATGCATTTAGTTAATAGAGACTGTTGGTCTTGTTTTAAACTATACTGCAATATTAACACCTTGCCTTCTGATTTTTTTGTCGAATTCGCACGTCGGAGTTACTTTATTGTTAATAATTTTCCGGACGGAAGATCAATTCCATATTCAATGTAAGTGTACATTTACCTTAAAAGTTCAACGTCAAAATCAGCAAAGTAATATTTTACTTCGACTTAAAGAAAACGCGGGTGCAATTCATGTTTATTAAATCCAGTTTCAGATTGTCACGACGAGTCTGACTCGTTATTATAAGGCAAAAGGTTAATTGTACACAAAATTTTGTAACGATAGTTAACGTTCTGAGTACTGGACTCGCGGGGTATCCGAGGCTGGATTATTTCTGACTCACGTCGATAGATTACTAACACAAAGTCATGGTGGCTCGAGCTCGAGGCCCTTACCGACACTGTAAAAGTGTTGTCGACTAGAAGAAATGGCGAGTTTGGTTTTTGAGTTTGTTATATGGACGAACCTGTGCCTATTTCATCACAGGGAGCCACTAGGAAAGATTTTTGTGGACAAACCTGAGCCTATTTCATCTCGAGGAGCCACTAGGATTGTTGGTATGGGCCTCGTAGCTTTTAAGAATTCGGTACATTTCGAGCGGTAAAATTCTGCCTTTGTGGGTTCGCTTCTAGTTGGGAATTTAGATATCACTCTAGAGTTGAAATGAACAACACTGAATTATAAATATATAAATATGTATAAAGTATATTCAAGTAAGTAAAGGTTTTACAAATGTTAACGTAAGTTGTGGTCGCGGAAGCTAATTCCACCGTTTTCGCTTTTCACGCACTGAGAAATGCGGGGGTCTATTGTACAGAGTTTAGCTTACTTTTAAAATGCTTGAAAGGGACTTTAACACCCAATCTCACTAACTAGACTTCTGGTATGAGTATGATCCGCGGATGAGCTGTACGCGTCCCTTTTTATACCTCGAAATTTGTGTCTAAAGGAATCAGTTTTCCAAGAAAATCTGGCCACGCCATAACAGCCCGTGTGTAACTACGCAATCTGGCCGGATGCATTCCAACTTCCGATAGTGTTAAGAGGTCATGAAAGTGTGTTCGTAGACTTCGTACGTAACAAAGGACAGCAAATAAAAAAGAAATAGAGTTAGCTGAAAACGTTAGTCAATACTTCTGCGGCGTCTTAGTCCGGCCGTTTTCATACAATGTCACACGTCGTCAGTCACGAATTAGAAGGATTACTCCATCACTGTATGCGTATCGCTCTAGGTCTGTGAAGTTAGCACACCCAAATGCAGAATTTTATGAAAACCCAACAGTATTCGTTTGTCCACGATTTCTCTACATTTGTCCAACCAAAATTTTCGTTTGTCCACCCTTTAAAAAATAGTTATAAATAAATAAAGAAATTTGTCACCAGCACCCCCATGAACATGTTTCCTTAATTCTCAAGTTGGATATGATTGTCCACGATTTGTCTACATTTGTCCAACCAAAATTTTCGTTTGTCCATCCTTTAAAAAAAAGTTATAAATAAATAAAGGAATTTGTCACCAGCACCCCCATGAACATGTTTCCTTAATTCTCAAATTCGATATGATTGTCTGCGATTTGTCCATGTTTGTCCACCAAAAATTTTCGCTTGTTCACCGTTCAAAAAAAAGTTATAAACAAATTAAGAATATGATATGAATACTACCACGAACATTTTTCCTTCATTTCTAACTGAGATATGATTGTCCACGAAATGTCCACGCTTGTTTACACCAAATTGTCGTTTATCCACCCAGCAGAATCGAAGTAATATTAACAAACAAAAACACAAAAAAATAAGATTTAATATTGACGGCGACAAACGAAAATTTGGAGTGGACAAACGTGGACATATCGTGGGCAAACGATTCCGATGCTTAATTTAGAGAAAATGCAATAAGAAATACTCTGGGCGATTAAATATTATTTTTTTTTGTGTCTTTTGTGTTAATAATTCGATTCTGCTAGATGGACAAACGAAAATTTGTGGTGGACAAACGTGGACATATTGTGGACAAACGATTCCGATGCTTAATTTAGAGAAAATGCAATAAGAAATACTCTGGGCGATTAAATATTATTTCTTTGTGTCTTTTGTGTTAATAATTCGATTCTGCTAGATGGACAAACGAAAATTTGGGGTGGACAAACGTGGACATATTGTGGACAAACGATTCCGATGCTTAATTTAGAGAAAATGCAATAAGAAATACTCTGAACGATTAAATCTTATTTTTTTGTTTTTTTTATTAATAATTCGATTCTGCTGTGCGGAAAAACGTGGAAATATCGTGGACAAACGATTCCAATGCTTAGTTTAAAGAAAATGCAATAAGAAATGTTCAGAGCGATCATATCTCATTATTTATGTTTTTTTTGTTAATAATTCAATTTTGCTGGGTCGACAAACGAAAATTTTGGGTGGACAAACATGGACAAATGGCGGACAATCATATCCAACTTGAGAATTAAGGAAAAATGTTCATGGGGGTGCTGGTGATAAATTTCTTTATTTGTTTATAACTTTTCTTTGAAGGGTGGACAAACGAAAATTTTGATTGGACAAATGTGGAAAAAATCGTGGACAAACGAATACTGTTGGTTTTTCATAAAATTTTGCATTTGAGGGTGCTAACTCTTCACAGACCTTATCGTTCTTACGAGCGCGTGACTCCGGCCCAGTCCACGGAGGGTTAAATAATCTAGCCTCTTTGCAATGTACGTCTAGCCCATATTTGAGTAACGTGGTAAAAGTGTTAATTAGTTATCTGGTTGAAAGCTTGAAATTATTCTGACTTCAGGAAAGAAATATTTCTTCGTTAAACGAATGAACTCGAGTAACTACATACAATGTATATGTAATTAAGTTCATAAAAGAGTTAATAATAAAGAAATTTAATAAGTATAAATGTTAAAAGTATTGTCCTTTCTTACAAGGAGTGGAAAAATAAGAGACACGTATTTTTTTCTACCTGCCCGTTTCCATATTTAGGGGGTGAGAAACCACCCCTCATATTTCCGAGTCGGAAGCACTATCTCGAAAATCAGAGGTGATACACGAGTACTTTCAATGAGAAAGTTTCATATTTTTTTTATGTACAATAATATAGTGACGGTCACAATTTGTTTATAACAAGATAATTTGTTGTTACTTTATTTTACAGCTTATTGAAATTTACATAATGACAAAAAGTGACGAGCATGTCATTCCAAATCCATTGGTATACATCTGCTTTTGAAATTGCCTCCCACAGTCTCACAGTTTTTTATTATTTATATCCTGTGCGCACGCCCGCTCTTTAAGCTTCCGATTGCCTCGGTTTTCGGAGAATACATATATTATCGAAGACTTTACGGTTCATATTTGTCACAAAAGTGATATTCATGAAAAAAATGTTTTAAACAAAATGCTTTTTTACACCAAGAACATCTAACTATCGGTGTTTCATCACAGAGTGCACATTTAATTTCTATATTCTCTTCGCAAGCAAATTCTACAGGATTCACAAAATCTCCTAACTTGGTTTCTGCGTATCCACTTTTATACCAAGAATACTGGAATAGGTTTTTATATCTTGGTGAGGACAATTGATTATGTACAAGCGATTGTAATTTAATTATATTGTTTCTTAAATAAAGATTAACGTTATAGTCGTGCAATCGACTATATATCGTCGGAAAATCGCCTGACGTAATTCTTCCACATCCTAAATCCATAAACATTTAGAGGCTGGATTCGTCCAGTGGTACCTGTTGGTATCCCCTTAATTATAATTTCTTTGCCTACTGGTTTCGCATTATGTACATCTTGTTCACAGTGTCCACTCCAAGAATCTAGCAACAACACACTTGTTGTTTTCGTTTTAGGAAAAAAGATCTCTTCCAACCAGGTTTTGAAATGAGCTGCAATGTTAAAATAAAATCCGTAGTAACTACACATATACGCATAGGTCAATTTTAATTATTAATAAAAGATTCTTTAATTAATATAATTTCGAAGTATACATTACCAGAAGTTCTGTATGGATTCTTTCAATTGTATTTCATCCCTTGTTATAGGAGTTTCCATCATGTACATTGTTTGAAATGTTGCTAATAACAAATTGATCACGTTCATCGGATTAATAATCATTTTCACTCACAAAAACTGTAGTTACACAGGTCAATTTATTGGCAACACTTTCAATTATTCTAAAAGGTAAAATAAATTGTAAAAACAAAGAAAAGAAATTTTTTGAACAATCGAAATTGACAGTAAAGTCCACCAACTTCGAAACTCAAGTCACAATGCAAGCTCTTACTCCTGAGCACTGCGATTTATATACAAGAGCACTTGCGATGACGCTTGTTCTTTTCTTACAATACTCTATTAATGACTCTATGTTTCACAAACATAGACAAAAAAGTCTGCGAAAACAACTGTTTTTCAGAAAAATAACGTCGCCAGAGTTATTCTTGTGCCGCTGCATACGTTCGTTGAAAAACAACAAATATGAATGACACAAGACATCACGTTTGCAAATAAAAGTTGCTTTTGCAAACAAAAAGATTCATAAAAATTATATCAAATTTTTCGAGAAATCGAAATTCACTTTTATAAATTGACCATTATTTAATTTTTATTAATATTGTTGGTATCCCTGGTGAGATGTACGAGCGCCATCTAGAATATAGGTTAGAAAATAGATATAAGAGAGACGCACGTGGCAGAGCACGCACAAAAATTGTAACTTCCTCTGTATTTAACTTATCGGACGAGCAGGCATTGCAATTCGCTACGGAAAATAATGCACGTGAGTTGTGGGTAAAAATTAAAAGTGCATATATGGGCGCAGCAGAAGATCAAAAAATTAATGCTGGCAACGATCTAAAGTTCCTGAAAATGGGAGAGAAGGAATCTGTAACAGATTACGTCAACCGAACACGTGGTCTAGCGACAAAGTGCGCATCGCTCGGGGTAAACGTATCAATTATTTGGCAAATCACGCGAATTGGCAGTTAATATACAGTTCGTGGCATAAACAATACATATGAGAGACGTGCGGGAAATACTGAAAACTCAACGGGATAAATCAGTTGAGGAAATCTTCGAAATATTGAAGGAGAAAGAGAAAGAGATACAAAGGAAAGATGGCCGTCGTGGAGAAAAGGAAGCAACCGCTTACGTCATAAGAGGAAACCCGAAGAAGTGTTACCATTGCGGCAAAATAGAACACTTAGCGAAGAAATGCTGGTATAGAGGGAGCGACAGGAAGTTGCAGACGACGGAATACACGAACAGAGGCAAGCAGAACACCGGTACGAGGAAAGAGAGCTGTGACAAAGAAAGACTAGTGAATAACATTGCGAAGACGACGAGTAGTGATAAAAACAGTAAGAGACTTATGCGTTTACTATTGGTAACTGTACGGATGAAGGTAATGTCGATATTTTTTCAAAAATATGGTTATTCGACAGCGGAGCGTCTAACCACATGGTTAATGACTTGAATTGGTTTATTGACATTAATTTACAGGGTGGTGAACTAAGTCAAGCAGGAAAAAACTCCAAATTATATTACGAAGGTGTCGGTACCGTCAAATTTCAAGCGAAAGGACATGCGAACAGAAACAACATCATTATACTTACAGACGTACTTTATGTACCTCAATTGAGACAGAACTTATTATCTACAACAACGCTCATGTTGAAAGGCCTCAAAATAGTACAGGAGGAAGGTAAATGCACGATATACGACAAAAATGACGATACAGTAATAGTAGGTAAGCTTAACGGTAAACATATAAATTTTGTCGCGGAACCTTGCAATAATGAAAACTTGGAAAACGTAAATGTACATAATACCGAAAAGGCAATTAAGAACAAGCAGGTAACATATGATATATGGCATAAAAGATTAGCGCATCTAAATAATGAGTATTTAACGAAAATGTATAAAGACGATATAGTTAGCGGTATACAACCAGTAAACATCGATGAAAACTTTACCTGTGACATATGTAACCTGAGTAAAATCCATAGAAAACCACATAGAGCAATAACTAAAAGTATGAGTAAAGCAGCACTAGAATTAGTATATGTTGACGTGTGTGGCCCTATGCCAACACCATCATTTAACGGTTCACGTTATATGTTAATAGTTGTTGACGATTATTCCGGGATGTATTTCACATATTACATGAAGTATAAAAACGAAGCCTTGACAAGATTTATGGCTTTCAAAAAGAAATATGAAAACCAGGTTAACAGTAAAATTAAACGTATTAGAACAGATAACGGGCGAGACTTTCTAAACGTAGATATTGACGAATTTTTAGAAAGTAAAGGAATAACTCACGAAAAAACGATACCGTACAATCCTGAGAGCAATGGCAAGGCAGAAAGAGCGAATCGAACGGTTCTAGAACGAGCAAAAATGATGTTACATAGTAGTAAACTACCGTCGTATTTTTGGGCTGAGGCCGCGGCATGTGCGAGCCACATCAGTAATATAACTCCTAGAAAAAATAAGGAGAAAACCCCATACGAATTATTCTTCGGTGACAAACCAAACGTATGTTACCTACGCGTATTTGGATGCATAGCTTACTACTACACATCGAAAACAAAACGCGATAAATTAGATTTGCCAGGAAAAATGAGTATTATGGTAGGTTACTCACGAGAACGGAGGGGATACAGAATTTATGACCCTGAGAAAGAAATTATAATTGAAGAAAGGACAGTTAAATTTAACGAAATAGAATTAGGCAGTAAACTATTAAAAAACAATGATGGTACAGATACTGATAACTCCAATTTTAACTTTACTCAGTTAGATGAAGAATACATTATCGATGATATCGATATACCACCAGAAAACATGGGAAATGAAGCTATAGATGTAGAGTCAGAACCAGAAAATATCGAAGTAGAGATACGTCCACGCGGTAGGCCGAGAGGTGCAACACGAGAAGCAATAGAATTGCGGGAAGATTTACGTAGGATAGAACAATTAGTAAGAGACGAACAGGGCAATGTGCGTAGATCGGAAAGAATAAAAACCAAAAATCAGGTTAATTTAATTGAGCATGATAAGATACCAAACAACTATTATGAAGCAAGACAAAGCAAAGACTGGTCTAAATGGGAAAAAGCAATGAAACAAGAACTTGATTCTTTCGAGAAATGCTCGGTATGGGAGGTAGTTGAAAAACCGGAAAATACAAAAATTATTAAAAGTAAATGGGGACTAACATTAAAAAATGATAAAGAGAAGGAAGATGTCAGATATAAAGCACGACTAGTTGCTGCAGGTTATAATCAGATAAAGCATAGTGACAGCTTTAGCAGTCAAACTAAACTGGGAATTTCGTTTCTTCGATGTCAAAGCGGCGTACTTACACGGCGATATAAAAGAGACTGTATATCTGTCATTGCCCCCAGGATTTGAACAAAATTACGGCGAAAGAAATGTATTTAAAGTTAGGAAGAGCATTTATGGCCTTCCACAATCGGGCCGTAATTGGTATATAAAGTTCAAAAATAGCTTAATTGAAATAGGGTTGAAACCATTGATATCCGAAAATTGCATTTTTATGCGTTCGCATAAGAATAGCGTTATTGTAATAACAGTTTACGTCGATGACTTCACATTGATATATAACGACGAAAAGGAATACCATGAGATATTGTCACGACTTAAAAAAAAAATTTGAGATAGTAGAGACTACAAATTCAGGTACTTTTTTGAACATTACGATCAAAAGATATGATGGAGGTATCGGTATGTCAGAGGAAGAGTATATGTATAGACAAACTGTTAACAAAATATAATATGACAGAATGTAATGCGGTCGTTACGCCAATTGTCCCCGGTGAAGATAAAGCGTTAGAACCATCCGACGAAGAAGTCGATATAGGGTCCTATCAGGAAATAATAGGTGAACTTTTATACATTGGGAATAGAACCAGACCTGATATTGCATTTGTAGTATCATATTTATCTCAGTATAATCATAAGCCAGAAAAGCGACACTGGTTACTATCGAAAAGAGTGTTACGGTATTTACGTGGAATTGAAAATAAAATATTATTTTATAACAAGGAACTAGAACCGCTGAAGGCATACTCGGATGCCAGTTGGGGAAATGCAGAAGGTGGGAAGTCCTTCTCAGGGGGAGTTATTATGCTAGGTGACTCGTTAATAGTATGGCGAAGTAAAAAACAAAGAAGCGTTGGCCTTTCAACATGTGTGGTTGAACTGTTCGCATGTTCAGATCTAGTGAAAGACATAATTTGGGTATCAAATATTTTAATTGAACTGAAGATACAATCATTCATTTATAAACCATTAACTTTATTTTGTGATAATAAAGCAGCCGTCGAATGGATGACGAATAGCCGTTCGTCAACTAGGACGAGGCACATAACGCTAAGAATCAACTTTGTAAGAGACGAAATTGACAGCGGTCGAATTAAAATAAGTCACGTAGAGACTGAGCGAATGGTAGCGGACTTTCTTACCAAAGCGATGACGAGAGAAAAATTAAGATGGGCCTTGACCCAAATATTTTTAGTTAATATAAACTAACTATAGCGCTCGTAAGGGGGAGATTGTTGGTATCCCTGGTGAGATGTACGAGCGCCATCTAGAATATAGGTTAGAAAATAGATATAAGAGAGACGAACGTGGCAGAGCACGCACAAAAATTGTTACTTTCTCTGTATTTAACTTTTCAACAACAAATATATTCTCCGAAAACCGAGGCAATCGGAAGCTTAAAGAACGGGCGTGCGCACAGGATATAAATAATAAAAAACTGCGAGACTAAGGAGGCAATTTCAAAAATAAATATACCAATGGATTTGGAATTAAGTGCTCGTCATTTTATGTCATTACGCAAATTTCAATAAGTTGTAAAATAAAGTTATAACAAATTTTTTTGTTATAAACAAATTGTATTTTTGACAATTTGTTAACACCAGTTTATTGTACATAAAAAACCATGAAAGCCACCAATTGAAAGTTTTCATGTATCTCCTCTGGTTTTCGAGATAGTACTTCCGGGTCGAAACTTTGAGGGGTGGTTTCACCCCCTAAATATGAAAACGGGCCGCTATAAAAAAATACGTATCTCTTATTTTTCGGTCCTCTAAAACATATCCGAAAACCAAAGCAATCGGAGGCGAACACCTAAAATACACTCCTTGTCAGTGCTCGTGTCGTATGTACCGCTGAGCGAGCAGGAGCGAGTGAGTAAATGGTCGCTCGCTCGCGTTCGTTGAAGGATCAGACTCGTGTCGGTACACCAAAAGAAAGACGTGATCGCGCTCGTCTGGTGTAGACGGTTATTTGTTGCATTCGATTGCACTCCCCGGGAACATTCTATTCAGTGTGAAATAAAAATGCAAAATGAAAAATCGCATCACATAATTACATAAATAAATAATTATGTATACAATCAAATGTAAGATGCTTGCAATTACATTTCACAAGATATCACCAGCAGCAAAGTAAATTTTGTTTCGAGGAATAAATGAACCATCTAATACTATATCAACATAACAAAACAATACACGAATGGCACCAAGTTCAATACTTAAAAGTAGTTTTTTATTATCGAATGCTTGCAAGCTAGAATACTACAACAATACTAAGAATCTTTATTCAAAAGATGAGATATAAATAAAATAAAGAATTATTTTTACTTCAACGAAAACGCAAAAGTGTGACCAATTATCCAAAGTTTCTCTTAATGTCGCGATACGAATTGTATGTTATTAAATATAGTCTGATTTATGTTGAGTTTGAACTTACTTTCATCAGGAGATTCTCCTAAATTTATTCATAACATTGTTAAGAAACTACACTGAAAGGAGTAGAAGTGTTAATTTTTATTCATGGGTGATTCATTCTGTGTGTTACATTGTAACCCAAGCGTTGGTTGCCGGAGGCTTATAGGCATAAAATACCACTCCCCTCGTCGAGGCCCCATGACGTCATCTGGCCTGGTCGGCTTGAATCGGGCTTGATTACACATATCACTATGTAGTTGTTACTATGTAGATTCTCGGAGTGGACATTACGGAGTAATGTCCCGATAAGTCTGAATGCCTCGGTTCCGCGGTGTCACACTCATGCTGAGCACGGACAGTTGTCAGGACCTATGTAGTCAATCTGTTTTTTGCTCGAAGCTCGAGCCTCGGCAGCTTGCCTTTGTAATGTTCCGACATAGAAAAGGACAAGCGAGTGAAAAACAGAAAGAGAAAGCATCTCTTTCCACTCGATTCGACTGCGTGGGCCTGCCTGAGACGCTCCCACTGGCCAATGGTACATTGTAATCGCTGCGGTCGCGTTATCTTACTCGGTCTCGATGGTCTCGTTCGTTCTCTTCGTCACACAGTCCGATTGTGTGTGTACCGTTTCGGCCAATAATAAAAATACGTGTGACTGGAGATGATCCAGCTACCATTGTAACGTCCGACAGCTTTCTAAGCATTCGCTGATACGAAGCGTCGTACATATACATATACATTTCCCCACTCTGTCCGACGAGTCCGTCGTGCCAGTCGGTGAGAAGAAAGAGACTTTTTTCGACGGGTCGACACGATGGCTGAACGAGGGGAGATCAAGGAAAGATTATATTCCTGGGTTTCGGAGATACAACGCTAATGCAACGATGAAATTTTTTTATTTTTGATTCGTTGTTAATGAAACTTTTACTAGTACATTGGTGAGATATTTCTGATTAAAATGATACCAAATACGACATAATTTGGATTATATTTACTCATGTAGAAAGTGTTAACAATTCATATTCGTTCATTACGCTTCTGATAAATCATAAGTAAATATGGTCGAAATTATACCGTGTTTGGTATCATTTTAATCAGAAAAATCTCAGGAATATGTTCGTAAAAGTTTCGTTAACAAAGAACCAAAAACAAAAAGTTTCATTGCTGCATTTGTTCCCCTCGATTAGCCGTCGGCTCGTGAAAGAGAAGCCGTCGCGGCGCGCCGGCCAAAATTATACGGTTGATTGATTCCACGGCCCCCTTCCACAGTGGTGGGGATAGCGACTTCACACTTATCGTGAGCAAATCGACTCACAGTTATTAGGACATTACTGTAATGCGAAACCAGTGGGCAAAAAATTATAATTAAGAGGATACTCACAAGCACCACTGGATGAAACCTCTAGAAATCTAGACTCTAGATTTTTGTGGATTTAGGGCGTAGAAGAATTACGTTCAGTCTTTTTCCGACAATGTACTGTTGCATGACTACGGCGTTAATATTCATTTAAGAAACAATATACATTAATTACAATCGCCTGTACACAATTGTCTTTACCGAGATATAAAAATCTATTCCGGTATTCTTGGTATAAAAGTGGATACGCAGAAAAAAAGTTGAGAGATTTTGTAAATTTTGTAGATTTTGCTTTCGAACAGAATACATAAATGAAATGTGCACTCTGTGATGTAATATCGATAGTTACATCTTAGATAGTTAGAAAAGAAACATTTTTTTCTGGAATATCGCTTTTGTGACAAATATGAACCGTAAAGCGTTCCATAACATATGTTTCGAAGATAAAGCAATCGGAAGTTGAAACAGCGGGTATGCGTATGGGATATAAATAATAAAAAACTGCGAGGCTGTAGGAAGCAATTTCAAAAACAAATATACCAATGAATTTGGAATGAAATGCTTGTCACTTTTTGTTATTATGTAAATTTCAATAACTTGTAAAATATGGTTATACCAAATTTTCTTGTTATAAACGCATTGTATGTTTAACAATTTGTTAGCACCATATTATTGTACATAAAAAACTATAAAACTCGCCCACCTCACCCAAACCTACATAGATTAGATTAGATTATGCTCATTCTCCCGGGGAGGGGAAGTGCGATTTCCCCCCAAGGCCGCAGCTGTGGCTCAACGCCTGTAGCTATCTCACAGCCCTGCAATAGGACTGTGGTGGGCGTTACCCGGGGATACTATTTCCCCCGACTTTCAAACCCGACCAACTTTTTTAGGCCCGGGCCACATGGTGGCAGGGGAAGTATTCACGCGGGGGGCGGGGAGTCACTAGGATCGTCCCATCCCTACCTAATATATGTATATATATAGTAACTAAAGGAGTATGGACGTCGGGGCAACCGATCCTTCGTCTCCTAAAGTGAGTACCAGCTCACTCTTTGCTTCACCCACAGACCGAGTCTGTACAAGGGTGGTAACATCGTGCTTGTACTTCCATCGTCGAGAGAGAGAGAGAGAGAGAGAGAGAGAGAGAGAGAGAGCTGTATCGCCTAGTTCAACCCCGTATCAGTTACCTGCCTATGTCCCGATTAATTCAGGAACACCCCCTCCTCTGATTACCCATTGTCAAAATTACCACCCCCCATCAAGGATCAAACAAACCTAACCCAAACCTACCACGACCGGTCAAACTGACCGGTTTTGGCGTACTAATTCCTACCTCTCTGAAGGGTTCGGTAGGTTTAGTGTTAAAAAAAACTATCCATGACCTTCACAAAACCTTGAAGACAACAATCAGAACAAATTTTATATCATTATATTTTCCTCCTTGAACAGTAATACTTGCTTCTTTAACATTTTCTTCTATCTTCAATCGTAACTGGGATATTTAGGTGTTCTGTTTCTTGTGAATCACCCGATATATCTTCGTTAAAATCAGAGATGGTCAAATTTATTATCCGGAAAAAAGAGTGTCAAATAATGAATAAAAGATAGAAAAATACTTTGTCAGTCTTAATCGCGTAAACGTGGAAATTCCAATTTTTTTAATAAAATAATACTTCTTCCTGAATGAATCGACATTTGGCAAATAATTATTTAATCTCATTAATGATGACGCCCTTAGGTACTGCAGCTTTTCACTGTGTATTATGTGAATCAAATTCTGCCCAACTCTGGTTAAAATACATTGTAATAATAAAAAAAGAACTTTGTATTTATTTTCGTTCGATACGAGTAGGTATCGATACTTTTGAAGCGATACTAAGTAGATGTCGATACTTTCTTTTTGATACAAGTTATGTGTGGAAGTATATCGATACCTTGAAGGTATCGGTTTATTCCTACTGCGGTGTTTAAGTCCGACCATACCTGTGCTACAAGCTCACTCACTAATACGTATGTACATTATACATATACCGACATGCGTCTGATTCCTGTTTTTCATACATGTATGTGATGTTTTACGTTCTATACAATATGTGTTCCTTATTTTTTCCCATAAATGCCTTCGCTACAAAAACTAATATAAATAATAAGAAAACAAAAACTAATATAATAAATTTACAAATTGTAAATAACATATGTGTATTAAATATTCTGAATTTGTTGGTATTCTCAATGCAAGGGTAGCTTCTGAAATCTGTAGCAGGATTTTGACTCTACAGCTGTTTTGATCATTTCTCTTTCGGTTGTGTCTGTTGCGTCTCCAATACGTGTATCTATGGTAATTGATTGAGTGATTTTCAAATTCTATAACACGCCTATTTATGACATTAGGAACTAATTATTTACTAATGTTTCTAATAAGTGACAGAGGTATGCGGGTACCCGACATTTCAGGATCGGATCGGGTCCGGTCGGCACAAATCGGGCGAGACCGGCTGGGATCCCGACAGATGTCGCGTCCCGTAACGTATTCGGGTCCCGTAACATCTTCGGGTCCCGAATGATATTTTCGAGAACTTTTCTGTCTAACGGCGAAAAGTTAAACTATACAATACGATGCCATACTGAATCTTCAGGTTCATGGTATGAACTATAAATGCTAAATAAGTTAACGATTCCAAATGGAATCCTGCTGTTGGACAGGGTTAATAATAGAATCTTCAGTACACATTTCTTCATACGTTATGTTTTATTAAGAAAAATAAATAAAGTGGCAGTATTAGGAACATTTAATCTATCATACAACATACAGGCATGTATAATATTATTTTAAATTATAATGTAAGAAACATAATTCCTCGACATTGTCCGGCAATAATTATTCCGGTAAACAACATAATTTGTTGCCGTTAGATGGATAAGTTCTCGAAAATATCATTCTTGACCCGAAGATGTTACGGGACCCGACATCTGTCGGGATCCCGATGCGATGTATACTATCGGGATCCCGGCCGCTCTCGCCCGACTTGTCCCGACCTGACCCGAGTCTCGGGAATTCCGTGATTTCGGGTACCCGCACACCGCTGATAAGTGAAATGAAATTAAAAATAAACTAAAACACGTTTGTATAAGGTAATATAAAAAGAACGTCAACGTGAGAAAGAATTTTCTTCTCGGTTTATGTGTTTCTTCTTTGAAGCGCTATGTTACTACTTCGTTCGTCGAAAATCTGTCACTAATGCGATCGTCATGTCACGACTGGTAGAAACACTTTTGAGAGTTTACCAACTGTTATCCAAAATGATCCAGTATCGGTGGTACCTCCAAGAAGAGGGTAATTCTTTATGAAAACAAATTCTGCAATATAGTGTTTGCAGATTCCATTAACGTTAAACAACTGTTAGGTACACGAGCTATTGCATGGGATATAGCGAACGTGTTTTTTTACTTACTGTAAGTGCCAACTTATGCCTATCAGATCAATGTTCAAAAGTGATTACTTCGAAAACGGAGCTGTATATAAAAACTTTATTGTAGATATTCGACTTATTTTTACTGATAGATCACCTCTTGTCACTTGTATCGCCAATAACGACCCACCGTCCATACAGTGATCAAAGTATCCCAGTTTACAATGCTGTACGAAATAAAATCCTGGCGTGTAGAACGCAAAACGTTAATCGTCGCGGATAAAATGGAATCGCAGGTGTAGTTCAGAGCTATCCTTCACGCTTTGAATGCAACGAGGCGCACGTAAGGCATTAGGACCAGCATCGAATATCGTAAGCGTGAATAATACGTAGCTCGAGTGCTTTCCCAGGTTCTTTCTGTCGGGTCGGGGATCCTTTCTAGGAGACGGTATTCTGCGTGGGCGCAGACGTGCGCCGTAGTGAAATACAAAAAATAGAAGGGCCTTCATAGGACGACCACTTGGTGAAAAAAACACGCACTTAGGTAATCGCGAGCCCCCTCCCCCCCCCCTCCAGGCACCTGCAAGCAGCGGCGGTTCTTCTAATCAAAGAATTCCGGTGCCGGAACTCCGGAGGAAAATTTAAATAAGCGAGACGCATTCTGCTCGTCTGCGCTCGACATTGTCCTGCACATAGTCGTTGTCGTAACGAAATAAAACCCGACAGCAAAAGAGAGACATCTGTCGGTTCTTTTAATTACCGCGGTACGTGTGCCAGGATTACCGCCGTTGGACCTTACATTTTCCTTCTTTCTCTCCTGTGCTCCCCACCCCCTTGCTCGCAACCATGCTCGCGCTCTCTCTCTCTCTCTCTCCCCCTCTCCCTGTCCTTGGACTTGATGTTCCGACTAATTTTATTACCTGAAATATTTTCTCCGTCCGCGTTATTCAAACAAAAGCCTGTGAAATTTGTAGGATTTCGTAGTTAGACGAATAAATACTTTTTATGAAATACTTTTAAGAACAGCGGAAACTTGTTTAAAATTACATTGCACATGTTATCACCTGATTCTATACAACACTTTAGCTAACTGTTGTAGATCTCAGGTGAAATAAATTACAAGGCGTGGTGCTCGATAAATTATTAAATTTGTTAAACAAAAATTATCGTTTATTGAATCAAGACGGAAGATGTTAAGTAATTACATGTTACGGAAAGATCGAACCAAAAGTTATGAATTAACACTCACAGTCAAAATTACACATTCTATCTCTTGTCCAACGTACACGCCAAAAAGGAAGAGGAGCGATTTTTACGACAGCCGTCGACCGATTCTCAAATCAATATTTATCCGTCGGCAAGTAGATCGAACGATAAATTTCACAACTAACAAGGAGTGTATCCCAGGTGTCCGCCCCGATTGCTTTGATTTTCGGATATGTTTTAGGGGGCTGATAAATAAGAGATACCGATTTTTTTATACATATAGGCGATGAAATTTGCTTTTAAAGTTTCGACCCGGAAGTATTATTTTGAAAACCAGTGAAGATACACGAAAAACTTCCAATGATTCAAATAATACACAGTGAATAGGTGCAGTATCTAATGAGACATTGCTACATGAGCTTTAAACCATTAATGAGGTTAAATAATTATTTGCCAAATGTCGATTCATTCAGGAAGAAGTATTATTTTATTATAAAAATTGGAATTTCCACGTTTACGCGATTAAGACTGACAAAGTATTTTTCTATCTTTTATTCATTATTTGACACTCTTTTATCTGGATAATAAATTTGACCGTCTCTGATTTTAAAGAAGATATACCGGGTGATTTACGAGAAACAGAACACCTAAATATCCCAGTTACGATTGAAGATAGAAGAAAATGTTAAAGAAGCAAGTATTACTGTTCAAGGAGGAAAATATAATGATATAAAATTTGTTCTGATTGTTGTCTTCAAGGTTTTGTGAAGGTCATGGATAGTTTTTTTTAACACTAAACCTACCGAACCCTTCAGAGAGGTAGGAATTAGTACGCCAAAACCGGTCATTTTGACCGACCGTGGTAGGTTTAGGTTAAATGATGTCAAGACGAGTTCAATGATATGGTATATTATGACCTTCAAATGACCTTGGACTAATAAGTAGGTATAGCTTTACTACTCAGTTTGATCAACGGAAATTCGGGTTCTTAAGTCATTAAGTATTGGGAAAGTCAGAATTTCGATACGCCAACTAGAGACAGCAAATGAAACTACTGAGAGTAGGTCGAGTATCCATATGATCAACAATGTTTGAATAGACAGATTGAGAAAAACCAGTGTTTTTATATTTGTTGTGTTATTTAATGCTTTTAAATTACTCGATATAATAACGGTCATAATTATTTAAACAGTTATAAAAATTTACACCATGGAATTTTCTCCTAGAAAAAAGTAAAAGTAAGAAAATATGTATTGTTTTGTGTGTACGGCCGTGACAGTCATGCATGTAAAAATGATACTATTCGCTTTTACTATTTTCCTCAACGAACAGTAAATTTGGTGAAATTAAAATATAAATTAAATCAAGAAGAAATTATATTGACCGTTTCAGTGCATGGATGAATGTTTTAAAAATGATTAAGAATCTACATATCGTCGTCTATGAGATCGAGTAATCTCATCATTATACGTATTATTGTTGTTGAGTAAGTATTATTGTAATCATAAATAGAGTTGACATAAAATTTATGATTTTTAGGAAGTCGTGTCGAAAATTTGCCTATTATCTTTTAAATATGATGACTGAAGACAAAGCACAATAATTTCAATAACATCACAGTCATCTTCATTTAGTCTTCCACAATTTAAAAGATAACCACGGTGAATTATATTTTCACTACCAATCAAATTTTTACTTTGGAGTGTTGCACACGCATATTTACAAATTTCGTTTATGGAAATTCGCATTGTTCTTTCAATTCAAGTCACAGACATCTAATTCAAACAATTTTGAAGCTGTGTATTTGCGGTATTTGAACTGTAAGCCGTAAGCAACTATTTTAAGGGACCTACGGTCAGTAGTTTTCCATCTTACCACCAGAGGGCCAAAATCTAAGCCACGCCTCCACCGATTTTCCCAATATCGTTGACGGAAGATGAACGTACATAAACATGATTGTCAACAAACTGCAGGTACGTATGTCTAGTCTGTTACTGTCATTGAATTATTGCGGTAGTGTATCAGTTTATCGATATACATAGTGTTCAACGATGCGTTACTCAAAGGAAGAGAAGATCCATTTTATTTTCATTCATCATGAAAGTAGTCAGTCAAAACCTACGGTGCCATTAAAAAAATCTATCGATGACCTCCACGAGACCTTGAAGACAACAACAATCAGAAAATTTGTTACATTACTATAAGTATTTGCCTCGAGCTATTCATGTCGAAACAACAGAACTGCGATCATAGTCACCGATTTCTTTCAAATTTTGCAACATTTGTTGATAACCACGAAAATATGAACCATGCCAAATTTTAGTTTCCTATCTCGAAGCGTTTCCGAGATATTTAATGTCTTTGAAAAATTGAACGAAATCACCCGACACAACATCACTTCAACCGTAATGTTTTGGTAATTTTTAAACATAGAGTATGCTGTCATTTTAAAGCCAAGAAAACGCTTTTTTTAACTGTATGCAAAAAATATTGTTTCTTGTTAATAAATACAATAATAATTAAAGTTACATTGTTGAATGCCGATTTCACACTGTTGCCATCCATAGATAAACAAAATGTTGTGCATACAGTTAGATAAAGCATTTCTATAGTTTTAAAATGAGAGCAAGATCAGTGCTCTATCTTTAAAAATAACCAAAATATTGCGGTTGTAGTGATGTCGTGTTGGCTGATTTCGTCCAATTTTTCAAAAATTTGACATTAAATATCTCGAAAACGGTTCGAAATAGGAAACTAAAATTACACATGGTTCATATCTTCGTGGTTATCAACAAATGTTGTAAATTTGAAAGAAATCGGTGACTATGATCGCAGTTCTGTGTGTTTTGACGTGGAATGACTGCTCCTTGAACGGTATAACTTTTTTTCTTTAACATTTTCCTTTATCTCCAATCCCAACGAAGATATTTGGTTCTGTTTCTCGTGAATTACAGGGTACTTTATGAACGAACATTTATTAACGCAGACATATTTTATTAACGAGCATTTGTTAACAAAGTAGTATAACTGGACGACAACCACCTTCACATTCATTAGCTTTCATATCGATTATTATAATTCGCTGTCTCGTCCTGTAGATCAATAGTAACGCCAATTGCACAATTCTATCACAGTACTTTTAAATTTGGCACATAAAAATCAAATGATGCCCGCAATTAGTCCTACTTCATAGCAGGTGGCGCAGCTCCTCGTTTACCATATTGCGGTACGTTCCCGCGGTTCTCTATTATGTTTTGCTGTGCAATTCGCATCACACGTGTTGATTAACCTATAATGTGTAACGAGGAAATTAGGACGAACCGATCTCGAGAAGAAAAAAGAGATCGATTATTGGAAAAAAGAAGGGGATCGGAGAGGAAAATTTGTAAATATGATTCTATGTTATCAAGATCACGGAGCAGATCTCGAGATCGTTCGGGGTCTTCTGCGCATCGAGAATGGTCGATAAGCCGTCGTGGAAGATATTACAATGAAAGGTATGGTAACGAGTTTGACCAAGAACATGAAGAGTGTAGTAGCCCACGAGGTGCGTTTTGTCGTAATTTATTCTCGAGTCCATGACATGATAAAGATGGCGTCGAGCGTCGCCCGCATGGCACGTCCGGCGTCCAGGCATGTATGTACAATGTCAATTGGGATACGACAAAGATGGCGTCGAGCGTCGCCCGAGATGCACGTCAAGCCATATACATCGTCAATCGCGACATAACGAAAATGGCGGCGAGCGTCGTCCGAGAGACACGTCAAGCCAGAGTTTATGTTGGCAACCGTTATATGACATAGGGAATGTTCAGCAATGTCTGACAGGTACCAAGACCCGTGAATTCAGTTTTTAGTAATCTTACGAGTTGTACTGGTTTTAGCAATTTCCCCATGTTTTCAGATATACAGGAAGACGGCAACATGACGCTTCCTGGCGGCGACATTGAAAGATGGACAATATCACGCCATTCTCGCAGTAGGTCAGTGGAGGAGGTTAGAAAACACAATCCAACGCCCTGGGAGGAAGCAGATGTAGGAAAAAAGGAGTCTTTCTGCAGAAACTCTCGACTTGTTAAAATATGATTTGACAGAAGATTCGGCTGTCGCGCCGGAATACCATAATATGGTTTCTGAATGATGGGCAAAAATATTCAAATCAGGATTGTCCAAGGACTCCAAGCAGGAACTGTTAAAAAAGTATTCATCGGCAGCAAACGGCCTAACATTAAAAGCACCTGTACTTAATCCCGAGGTAAAATTTCCAATGTCGCACACTGCGTTCAAGAGGTATGAGTACCAAAGACTAGAGCAAGACCATCTGGCAAAGCTATAAGCGCTGTCGGTGTTGCCTTGACAGAGCTCCTGAGATGTGATAAGCCAGGGAAACCATTGATAGAGGTGAACAGGCTCGTCACAATGATCAGCGACGCGGGGAGAATTCTCACGGATCTCTACTATAGGAAGTCTGTGACGAGAAGAGTATTTATTTTACCCGGATTGAACTCGGTAGTAAAAATGACGGCAGACGGGAGTCTGGTGGAGTCGTTATTGTGTGGTGAAGACTTTTCTGAAAGAATAAAGACTGCCATGGCAATGGAGAAGTCCACGAAGGACATTCAGGAGCAAATGAGTGTATCGAGGCAGCCGGCATCGCCTCCGACAAGTAGGAAGGACTATGGCCAACGAGTGAAAAACATCGCCAATTGTTTAAACTCGAGAGCCCCCCGTAAGAGTATCCAGAGCGTCACAACAGGGGAAACGGAAGGGCTATCAACCGGAGAATATGGTAGGGTGCCGGAAGTAGAAGTAAGTCAGCTGGCAGACTTACAATACTTCCTGAAAGAGTGGGAATTGATTACGACTGACAAAAGTATTGTTACCCGATAGGTAGCACGTATTGTATAATGTTAAAGCGAGAGACTTCAGGTTAGCGACGTCGTTTTGGTAACAACGCGAGAACAGAGACAGAGTAGAGTCGTGATACGACTGTAGAATAGAAAAGACGTGTTAAGATAAGTACTCCTCCTTTCCAAATAAATAATTCTTCCTTTTTATTAATAATGCCTTTATTTATTCGGAAGTTATGCCGCGTCCACGCAACAATATCTTGCAAACTGCCAAAGGATATAAATTAAATGTAACTAAACGTATCAAAAGAACCTACTTATTCCCAGTCAGAACTGACAGATTATGAGGTTGTAATTAGCGAAATGATAAGAAAGGGAGCAGTCTCAAAATGTAGCCGACGTGAAGGAGAGTTTATATCGTCTCTTTTTGTTACAGAAAAAGCTAATGGCAGTAAAAGGTTCATTCTGAATTTAAAAGGCTTAAATAAATTCATAAAGCGGCCACATTGTAAGATGGAAGACAGAAAAACGGCTATCAGGTTACTGACAAAAAATTCCTGTAAGGCATCAATTGACTTGAAAGATGCATACTTCCTTATACCAATTAATAGTAACAATAGAAAATATTTGAGATTTTTATTTCAGGGGAACTGTATCAATTTAATTCCTTACATTTTGGGCTATGTACAGCTCTCTTCTTATTTACTAAGCTGTTAAAACCGTAGTAACAGAAATTCTACCGGCAAAAGGATTAAAATCTGTCTTCTACCTATGTAGATGATGTATTACTAATAAGAAGAAATATTACCGAATGTGAAACAAATGTAAATCTAACGAGAGAATTATTCGAGTCACTAGGCTTCAATCTAAATACGGACAAATATCAGTTAATACCGTCAATGGAATGTAAATTTCTAGGGTTTTTATTTATCTCGGAGAAGTTTTGCGTTGCTCTACCTAACGACAAGAGACAAAAGATTGAAGGACTCGTGAAGAAATTCGAAAAACCAATCGAAATGCAGGATCAGAGAAATGGCGCATTTCGTAGGTTGACTATGTAGTATCCGCTTACCCAACCATCAAGTATCCTTCGAAATATGTTTTTGTCGCGTCCGTCCGCGTGGATTCTCTTTCGAATCCGCCTGGAGTTGTAAATTCCAGGGTCGACCGTCGTGGTACGCGTACAGTTGCGACTGTTGCCCGCCAAATTAATATTAGGCAACTGTCAATATTCTCTAAGTGAGAATAACCAATATAATTGCTCGACCGGTGGAGCTGACGAATCGTGAGGTGACTGTTGTCGAATGAATGTTTTTGAACGAATTGACTCCGTGTAACTCTTGTCGATACGAGTGTTTGCGGATGACTGTATACGAATATTTGAGTCCGTGTGACTCTTGTCGAAACGATTACGTGTTTTCGAATGACCGTTGTCGAATGAATGTTTTTCGAATACCTGTCGAGTTTCGAGTGACGTCACGCTTCCTTCGAGTTCGCTGAAGGCGTTACCAAAACTCGCCTCCTTATTGGTTATGCCCTGAAGTGGAAGGCAGATTCCTCGGTTTTTCCAAGTGACGTGGAGGTGGAAAACCTCTCCTTCAGGGCGAAGCCGACGCCAGAAAAATATCGCGCACGTGGTCACGGTGCGAGTTGACCGCGACGAATTTTAGAGTCTCTCAACGGTAAACAAGGTGCTGCGCCACCTGCCATAAAATAGGACCCATTGGGAGCATCATTTGTTTTTGTAAGCATTCTTAAGCATTAGAACTTCGTCTTGGGAGTTCTCTACGCACAGCCTCTTAGCGAGACGTTTGGGTCGTCGATAGTTTGTATATTTTCATGGATAGGCTGTGCGTGACGAATCGACCGAACGCATTGAAGGCACGTCCACTTAGGAGTGCACCCACCCCCTGCCTTTCCTAAAAGACAATTTCCTGGTTGAAGGGACTGTGCAACTTGCATAGTGCTGCAAGGCAGTCAGAACCAGCAACTTGTAGAGAGCAGTTCTGTTGGAAATATACACTCGTTGTATATTTGATATACTTATACGTTGAAATCTGTTAAATTCGTATCCGTTCATTTTGTGTCCAAACCTTATCCGTATTCGAACGCCCGCCATCCTACATTTTTTATGTGCCAAATTTAAAAATACTGTGATAGGATCGTACAACTGGCGTTACTACCTATTGATCTATTCGGACGAGACATTAAATATACTCGGTATCGAAACGAAAGTATCGATTATTTTCTTGTATTTACTTGATTCGGTTCATCCCTAACCGTACTTCGTGGTTCATACTCCAAGGGTTAAGGAGCACAAGAGAGGAGCACGATAGCGTTCGTTCGCAGTCAAACAGTTAAAAAATCCCAAGAGTAGATATTACGATGATTTATTCTTCTGTTAGCAACGTTCGTCTGTTATCGTGCAAATGGAACAATTTTGATCAGACACGCAGAATGGGGGGTCAGATATGATCAGACGAGTAAAAGAGGATTCGTGAAGGATGAGACAAGTAGAATAGTATACGATTATACAAGTAGTAAAAAGTGTATGGTCAGGCAAGCGGTAAGTCACGACGTATTTTCAACTCCATGAAATGTCAAGAGATCGTGGAATATCAGAAGCACACTGATTCCCTAATTTCACTAAGCCTGTCTTGTACTTCGGCTGTTTTGTTAATCGCTGATTCGACAAGAAATATCATTCGGCTGGCAATAAAATTTCGTTACAGGCTGATAAAGTCCGGCACAGATACCATCCCAGCCAACGGGCCGGCCGGCCGGTTGTTCAGGCTTCTATATATTCTTTTTTCTCCACAGTGTGGCGACATTTTTCAAAAGGCCGCGGATATCATTGGGGACCATCTAAATCATCCAGTCGCGCGCTCGAGCACAACGCACCCTATGCTCGGCCTCCGCAAACACGCATCCCCCTTGCTTCCTCCCTTTTACGCCGACCACCCTTGCGGAAGCACAGGGCCGCAAGCGGGCTAACCGGTGTGATTTTCGTTAGTGCTTGCTCATCGAAAAAAAGGTGGGACAAAAAAAGAGCGGGAGAGGAGGTTTGAACAGGTCAAACCGTGTACGCGACCGTGGGGGGAGGGAGGTGTGGCGGAGGGAGGATGGCGGTAGAGCTGTATGGGAGACGCGTGGGTGAGCGTACGTGGATTACCGGGGCTGTATATACGAGTGAACCGCGTGTGGTTTCCCGAGATTAGCCTTGGGTTTATATCGAGATTACATATGTAAAACCATTAGGTTAAATCATTTTTTAAATAAACGCATCCTATCCCCTTTCACTCCGGTCCGGGCCGGCACCGGGACAGATAGGAGACCACCGCCTGCAACCGGCCCTATACGATCCAAGGGATGAGTCGCAGGCTCGTGCTTGCGACGGAACAGTGAAATATTCCGTATCACGCACAGCACATGCTTTTCTGGACTTCCGGAGACGTTGTTCAACATTCCGAGGAGTCGATTCAATCGCCTTCCGATCCCAATGTCCGGTTAATTTGAGGATTCGTACGATTAAGTTATTAGTATGGCAATCCACGTGTATGATTTGGCTAAACAGAGAACTTTGGTAACCCGAAATTTCCGATTTTCTTGAAACTCTGTAGGTTTATAGTGTACCCCCATAGAAGTAACAGACAACTTTGTTTTTCCTATTTTTTACTTCTTTAGGGTGAACACACCCTTTACAAATTAATGTATATGTTAGAAATTTAATCGGACGCCTTTGATTTTTATTAAGAACTATCCTTCTCGTAGGTTTTGAACCAAGTGCCGCGCGGGTACATTACAGTCCTCTTACCAGAAGGCACCCTTGTCTTCCCAATTCCGTGGCCAGGTCCTTCAGGAACAATGTCCTTATTCTTATGGCAACGCTTCCTTCGGGCTGCTTACCATCTCTAACTTTCTCTCATTTGTTTCACATAAGGAACCCTTTACGCCATCGATAGCTACAGGACCCAACGTCGTTAAAATAATTTCATCATATTGTTTTATAGAGTATAAAAATTACTTAAATTTTCATCCTAACAATTTTTGTATATTTACTATAACTTTCAAGAAATATAGAAAAATAGGGAAACACACATTAAACTTTAAGGAGTGTTTTCACCCTGAAAAACTAAAAGTTAGCAACCAAAGTTTCCTGATATTGAAAGATTCCTTCTATTGAGGTTCTCCGCAAAACTGAAAAATATTTTTAAAAATCTGAAGATCAAATAACTGGAATAGTACTTATGTGATTTATATAATACAAGTAAAATAATGTCCATGAATGTTAATTCTAGCTTGCCAATGAGAATGTAATGATATACGATTAGGAAAACAGAATAAAGTTTGTGTACACTCGGATAAGTAGAATAGAAACTGCATATGAGTGGACAGGTAAGATCAGCCGTGTAAAATAATGGCTATGTCTTGCTAGAAAAACCTACTTGATTAAATAAGGAAAATAATATGTGTTACGTCCTTCGGTCGATCTCGCATTTGTTTAGATTTTCATGAAGCATGCACATATTGTGCGGAGTAAACGAACACGGTGGACAACCCTTCTTGATAAAGGGCAGATTAATACTTCGTATTTAAGGGTCCTATTAAAAGTTCAGAACTAGGTTAAAGTTACGATGATTATAAATTTTAAAGACCGAATACATTAAATTCGTATCTGAAATTGTATTTAACTAGATGCACGAATAAACATTAAATTGTATTCATTTTATAACTGGTTACGTTCAAGTCGATTGTTTTTAAATATACAAAATGTTCAATATTGTTCAATATGTTCAATATAGTTACAAGTAGTTATTAGTACAAATACAAGATGACACGTTTCGTCGAGCTATACGGATTGTAAAACGTAGGTACACGTTTGAGCCGCTCTGAAACACATAAACGAGAGACTTCAACGATCATCTATTATTTTTTTGCAAATTGATTCCTACTTACGGTGCCTTTCCTGTTTTCGAGTGCAGCGATTTCAGCTAACTTGATCACCTAGACTTAACGGTACAGTTTATGAAAATTCCGAGGCGTGGAACTTAAATGGCATCAAGAGGTACATCTTATAAGGTACGTGTTTTTTTTTTTTGTCAGTGGAGGTATTTCAGAGATTTTAAGGTCACCTTGTAGTTATACACCCTGTAAGTTTGTATCACAGATCGATAGAGTATCAAATTCTGAATACAAATGTGTTGAGCTTCATATGTCCTAAACCTAATAGTTGTGATATTTACAAAATAATTTTTAGTACGCACTTACTTACACTTCCAGATGAAAGCTATAAGTGCTCGAACTGACGCCCCTCAATTTCAATACAGTGATGCAATCTATTTCTCAACGTAGAAACACCATTTTCAATTGTTTCTGAAGTAACTGTATCATCACACGCTTGTGGAATTCTTTGTTTCATATTTTCTTGTGTCATGGGTGGGTTAAAGTACACTTTATCTTTTAAAGTTCCCCACAAGGAAAAGTCTATTGGCGTATGATACGGTGACCGCGGTGAGCACGGAAATTGTTCACTGCGACCGATCCATCGATTCAGAAATACTGTCTGCAATGCTTGTCGTGCTTCTTTTGCAGAATGTGCATGACAATCATTATGCTGAAACCACATAGGCGGATATGTAATAGTACATCCAATTATCTTATCATTGAGTATACCACACCACACGTCGATACTTCATTGTCGTGATCAACTTCCCAATTCCAGTAAAAATTGCTTTTTTAAACGTCGCCTCATCCGGCAATAAAACATTTCGTAGGAAAGAATCACATCTGTTTATTTGTTGCAACAGTTCCTGAGAATAGCGAACGCGGTTTTCGAACTTTATTCCATGTAACTCCTGATGAAGTTGCACATAATATGGATGAAATTTTCAGTTTGAAGAATTCGATGTACACTAGCTGAACCGATTCCTGAACTGTGTGCAATTTGTCGTGTACTGGCACGTGGGTTTTTCATTACCATTGCTACGACATCAGTAGCGTTAACTTGATTAAAACGGGTTTGGTACGGTTACATTTAGTGGTATACATCGAGATGGCGGATTACATGCCGAGCATACTTTTCAACATACATTTCTTTCGCTCTTGTTACGTTTTTACCGCAATCGCCATAAACTAGCAGCAAATCTACACACTCAACATTACTGTATTTCATTTTCAATTGTGCTTTCTCAACACTCGCAAATGCACGTCAAGCATATCTTCTACAATACGGAACTAAATGTGAGGAAAGCGACTGTAGTATTCTATAAGTCGAGAATATTTCTGTTGGTAAACATGGACACATAAACGCGTTGTGTTAAAGTTGAGGGGTGTTACGTATGGGGAATAATTGTTATTTTCAATCGTACTCAACCGCGCGCCTGGAAACGGAAAACGCCCTAAAACTCCGTCTGTTTATTCCTCAAGTAATAGGGGAGCGTAATCTCGACCAACTGGATAGTAACCAGAGACACAATCATGATTCACTCGCGACCGTTAAGATTTCCTAGTAGAGAAATTCTAATGAAACCCCACCCAGTTTTGGGACTATACATATGTATAAACCCTTTGATTTTAACCCTCCATGGGCCAGAATAGTACAGTCACTTGAAGAGTGACGACGTATTATATCCGGTAAAGAGTCGGTTGCATCCAGTGAGATCGGGCTTAAGGGGAGGTTTCGGATCTTTTGATTAAAAAAATCGATTTTTTTATATACTTTGAATCCTTATAGTGTCTACAATACGCCTCTAAAAGGATTTTTCGTAATTCGAATTATTTCAATAGGAAATGACGACATGAGCGTAATGCAGTCACCGACCAGATTTAGCTGTATTTGACGTGCTGGTATAGAACCGCTTCAAGGGTCACATAACTAGTTTTATTGGTATTGTGAAGTATAAATATGAATTCTAACATTAAGATGGCAGTATCTGATGTATTAGAAACATGTTAGTCGGTAAAAAAAGTAGCGTCAGTGTCAGTTTTCAGAATTATGGTCTGTGTTATAGTTCAGTTGAGTGTACGTATAACACAACAAACAACTGTGAGCAGTTGTTACGGTTTGGCAATTAAGAGACACCATGATTTTGCTGATGACATGAAAAAAGCAATGTGGGCCACGTTTTTACATAAATGTTCCACTAACGACAAATCTCAACACATATATTGTCCCGAAGGAGAAAACAGCTGGTGAAAGTGGCGCGTCGCAGAAGCACAAGGTACATTGAGTTCTTTTGAACATGATCCTCCACTTGCTCCTGAGGTTCAAACAGCAATCAAACCCGTTTACGAAGCGTTATCCCAACCGGATTTATTAGAACGATGCACTGGAGGTAACACTCAAAATAGTAATGAGAGCTTCAACGCGTGTGTCTGGCGATTTGCTCCGAAACATTTACATTGTGGCTCTAAGACTGTGGAAGTGGCAACGTATTTAGCTGCTGGTATTTTCAACGAAGGATATACTCCCGTGATGAAAGTTATGGAAATTCTGGATATTGAAATTGGTTTTCAAGCGAAGAATTTCGCCATGAATACAGATTTCAAGCGGACAGCGGCAGCAGAGTCACGAGCGTCAACTTCCAGCAAACAGGCAAGAATGGACCGATATGCAGAAAATCGAGAAGAAAATGAATTCTACGAGGTTGCAGAGGGTCTATTGTATGGCGCAGTCATCGCTGATTAGACAAGTAAGTTCAAAAAAATTGCTATTATATACAAAAAAATTTAGGTAAAACTTTAAATGCGTTTTTATCGAAATTACATTTTTCGAATTGGCGAGATAAATAACTCTTGAACCGATTAAGCTATCAACTTCGGAATTTTTTCCTCTTAAAGTTAATCGTTTTTATTGGATGATCAACTAAAAATATTAACAAAATATTCAAATTTAGTCATTTCTTGGCCCGCGAGAGTTTAAAAAAAATTACCTACAAATAACCCGTTTCTTTGACAAGCCGTAGTCCTTGCACAAGATGAAGTTTATCATGATTTTTTTTACTTCATCATCCAATAAATTTCATATACTTTCAGAAAAAAACTCGATTTTTTGTTTTAGGTGTACCGTTTTGGCTCTATCAGTCTCGCCAATCGGGCGTGCGCGGCGCGCACGCTCTCAGACATGCAGCTCTAACTCGGCTATAATGCAGTTGTTTGTCTTGATGTTATTGAAAATTTTTCTTCAAACTTAAATAAATATCATGTGAAAAGGCGAACATCTATATGGAAATGCTTTACTGTTGAAAAAATTTCTTAACAATGCCTATTTTTCAGCCAAAAGATCCGAAACCTCCCCTTAAGTTCCCTTTCGAATCATCAGTTAACCTTATAGAATCCAAGAGTTCGGTTGCAATTTTATTCGGTAATCTTTTAAAACGGCTCTTCGTCCCCGCATTGCCAGTGAGTTAACACCGAGTATTTAATTGGTAATATTATACTTAATATTTTATCGCGACAACACTACACTACACGTACTTATACCAAAGACTGTGATTGTGTAATATCCAAATAATACTCTTTAATAAACGTGAGTAATTGTATTGTGACGGCATTACCTCCTACATTCGCCATCAGAGGTCTACCGAGTTGACACCTTTCCCGCAACTACCTGAAGCCTTCCTCGTTCGTATACAGGGTGTTCGACAACTAGTGGGAAAAAATTTAAGAGGTGATTCTTTGAGGCAAAATAAGACGAAAATCAAGGATAACGAAATTGCGAAAAATGCTTCGTTTGTTAGTTATAAGAGTTTAAAAATTGACCGAAATCATGGCAATCCGCGCGCACGGAGTGTCAGCGGATCACGGCTCAACAGGGGCGTACAGTCACTTTAAAGACTCAACGACGTGCAGGAACAGTCGGTAGAACAGCTGTTTACTTACCTCGTAGAAGATGTCGATAACTTGTGCCCGCGGTATTTGAGTCGAATCCATTTGTATCGCATTAACTCTGATTACTCGATAAAATTCGCAAGAAATGTAAATATCTTCTTACGAATATTATCGAGTAGAGAGGGTTAATGCCCCCTCTAGTTGTCACGTATCACAATTGTCCTGTCCACGAGTATCCATGAAATTAATCCGCACACGCACGTACACCACAGAAGTCCGCGAAAAATGTCCACACACACTGAGCCATTGTCCCGTCCGCGAAAAATGTCCATACACACTGCGCGATTGTCCCGACCGCGAAAAATGTTCACACACTGCGCGATTAAGTAGACCCGCGAGCTGTTCCTCCGTTGGGTTTAACACTCTATAGGTTACACAAAACTAACACTCAAAATAATTAATTTAAAACTATTTAACACTAACTTTTATACTAATTTTTAACACGATATAATTAATAAAACCTACAATATTTAATAAAACCTGCAATAATGAATAAAACCTACAATATTTATTAAAACCTGCAATAATGAATAAAATCTACAATATTTAATAAAACTTGCAATAATTAATAAAATCTACAATACTTAATAAAACCTACAATAATTAATAAAACTTACAATAATTAATTTGCACTATTTATAACGACGACATACGCGACACTACTAAATAATCACTACGTAATCGCTAAATAAACTAAAACTTAGTTTTCCGAAGATGAACTCTATTTGCTCGTAGAATGCAAAGGGCACCGTTCGGAAAGGACGACTGATATTGTTGAACTGATCCTCCCTCGTTAGGATCGATGTGGCGTAATAGGTCGATCCCCACTCTTTCATGGTCAATACTTTTTGGGAAGGAAAAACTGCATGGGAAAGTGTCTTGGAGGTCGCGTTTCTTTTCGTATATTCTTAGAGCAACATCTGTATTTTTTTCTCATACACCACTCGGGGCCTCGAGGCTACTTGGCCACGATGCCGAGGGAGCGCGCGTCTGGACATTATAAAACTGCCTCTTGTCTTCTGCAGGACGACCACCCGCCGATTTCCTGTAACGTCTTACTGCCATCGACGAAGACCTTGCCTATTGTGTTTTCGGCCGTCCCTCTAGACATTAACTTGTAAAAAGAACTTTCAACCTCGAATTCCAATTCCATGTTAGAAATGGTTCATATTACACCGAATGTATGTGTTTAACAATTTTATTTATTTTAGTTTCTTAGTTTCTTCATGCATCGTAATGAAGGTGCGGCAAATTTCATCTTAGTTTCATTCTAATATCATTATACGTTTTGTATGATCCATGTTAATTGCATATTATTTTTTTGCGGAAACAAGAACCTCAAACACTTGGAGTAAGATCGAAGTGGTAATAAAATGTGCAATGCACATAAAACATACAGTAAGTCAATATTCAATATTTCAGGAATAAAGATATTATCCTATCGAGCGAAGCTTCGAACGATAAGCAATTAACGCATGCACTCGTTTAAAAACATCGTTCGGCACCCCGCGACGGAGGACAAGCTCGTCCACACAGTCACCCCCTAAATGTAAAGTCATTCAGGTATGAATGACACCAGCCGCTTACGGTCGACCGACGAAGGCGGCTTGCTACCTGAGACGGAGCGCGCCGCTGTTTATTCCTGAAATATTGAATATGGACTTACTGTATGTTTTATGTGCATTGCACATTTTATTACCACTTCGATCTTACTCCAAGTGTTTGAGGTTCTTGTTTCCGCAAAAAAATAATATGCAATTAACATGGATCATACAAAACGTATAATGATATTAGAATGAAACTAAGATGAAATTTGCCGCACCTTCATTACGATGCATGAAGAAACTAAGAAACTAAAATAAATAAAATTGTTAAACACATACATTCGGTGTAATATGAACCATTTCTAACATGGAATTGGAATTCGAGGTTGAAAGTTCTTTTTACAAGTTAATGTCTAGAGGGACGGCCGAAAACACAATAGGCAAGGTCTTCGTCGATGGCAGTAAGACGTTACAGGAAATCGGCGGGTGGTCGTCCTGCAGAAGACAAGAGGCAGTTTTATAATGTCCAGACGCGCGCCCCCTCGGCATCGTGGCCAAGTAGCCTCGAGGCCCCGAGTGGTGTATGAGAAAAAAATACAGATGTTGCTTTAAGAATATACGAAAAAAAACGCGACCTCCAAGACACTGTCCCATGCAGTTTTTCCATCCCAAAAAGTATTGACCATGAAAGAGTGGGGATCGACCTATTACGCCACATCGATCCTAACGAGGGAGGATCAGTTCAACAATATCAGTCGTCCTTTCCGAAC
>NW_015374124.1:347312-360950 GCF_001272555.1 Dufourea novaeangliae | reverse complement strand
TGTTTGTGCAGTGATAAATGGTGTAGTACACCATTTTGATCCCGTACTATTACGGGATCAAGTCTTGTTCTTGTGCAACTGGGGAAGACAATGGCCACTCATGGTACCCAAAGTGCCAAGCGTTGTATTTCACCCGAATTCTCGGATAAAGAGAATGAGCAAGAGGAACGCCGTTTCAGAACTAGAGAGCAAAAAGCCCCAAAGTTACATTCATTACAGTTAGATAGGATGTATAAAAAATTTCTAAAAGAGAATAATTGGAACATTAGTAAAAATAAGGTTACTCCTAACCTTACAGTAGCTCGCAAAACTGTGCTACAACCACAACTAACATTAACACTGTTGATGCCCAGTTACCTACTGAAGTATGGGAAACCCCAAAGAAAACTTGTCGGCCAAACAGCAAGCCAGGAAGCCCTTCGAAGAACGGGCCAAGCACCAGCGGCAACCGATTCCAGCCACTTCCTACTGATATTGACATGGAATTGGAGGAGAATGTCTTAACAGCGGAAGATAATATAAATAGGAGTGGGAAAGAATTTAAACCGCCTCCGATATATGTAGTCAAATCGGATCTAATTACAATCATTAATAACATTAAGGATCTAAACATTCCGAAAGAGGCATTTTCTGTTAAGGAAGTGAATATTGAAAATCACACTATATATGTAAAATCGCTTGATCACCACCATTCTATTACAAAGAGATTAGTTGAAAAGGAAATCCAACACTACACCTTTACACCTAAAGGTCATATATACCTAAGTCATAGACCTAAGTCTCTCCTTATTGAAGGAATAAGGGGCAACTTCAGCATAGATGAAATACAACAAGAAATTGAAGAATTACAGATTCCAAATATTAATATAATTAAAATAACTCGTTTTTGTTTTGATAGAAATCAGCCCAACATATTCCATCACCTATTGCAAATTTCACCGAATAGTAAGCCTGCTGAGTTATTTAAAATCAAAGTACTTATGCACCAGAGGATTAAGTGGGAGCACCTAAGGAAGCCAACTGTATTCGAATGTAAGAAATGTCAGAGGCTAGGTCATGCTAGCAAGAATTGTTTTTTACAATTCAGGTGCGTAAAGTGTGCTCAATCTCATGAGCCAGGGAAATGCCTAATTACGCTTCAAAATGGTAGAGCTGCACTTAGATGTGCAAATTGCAACGGAGAGGGACACCCTGCATCCTATAAGGGTTGTCCCTTTATTAAATTTGCTCTTCAATATAAAAAGAAGCAAAATGCGAGCAGTCAGCAAAATAAGCTGAAGCAAGCGATGAACCAGGCATCTACGGTTAGGGGAAATACTTCATTCGCTCAAGTATTATAGTAAAGGGTATGAGCTCTCATACAAGTACTAATAAACCATCGACTGCACCGAGGACCTCAGAGTTGTCTGGAGAACCAACTACAAGCAGAAATGATTTCACTTCGAACCAGCATCAACAAACATCACAACCCCCAAACTGGATACTGGATTTCAAAAAGGATATCTCACACTTAATTTCCACTCAACTAAACTCTCTTGCATCACAAGTAGCTGTTAACACAGAGAAAATAGAATTTATTCTGAACTCCTTATTTACAAATTAGTATGGCGCACACTTCACATCATTTGAACCAAATCAGTATTGCAACAATTAATATAAATTCTCTAATAGCTAACCATAGAAGATTGGAATTGTTGCAGTTTCTTCATGAACATAATCATAACGTAGTATTGCTCACTGAAACTAAGCTTTCAGCTAGATAAAAATTATCATTTAAAGATCATCATATTATTAGAACGGACAGGCCCAATTATATTCAAGGGGATGGTACTGCTCTTATAATTAAAAGAGGCATTCCATATGAAATAATTTCATATCCATCATCTGCAACAAACGAAATATTGGAATATACATTGATAAAAATTATGCTCAGTGGCAATAGAAATCTTTTTATAGCTAGTGTGTATGCTAAGTTCGATAATAGGAAGCTGTTTGCTAGAGAACTTAATTCGCTTTTTGAAAGTTTGGAATTATTTAATAATAATAATTACTTTATAGTGGCGAGTGATCTTAATGCCAGGAGAAAATCGTGGGGAGACAGAGTTGATAATCAGAGAGGCAGATATACGCGTCAATGGGAAGACTTATATGGAACAACGTATAAAGTAAGAGTAATAACATCTGCATTTCCCACCTTTAAACCAGCACAATCGTACCTTGATATCTGTCTCGCTGATGCGAGACTGAAATTGGTAAATGGTATCATGGGTAAGGCGCAAAAGCTCCCTTATGATAGTGATCATTCAGCATTATCGCTCATATTTTAAATAATTAAAGACAACACCCCCCCTTTGGAATGCAATATCAGAATCCCACAGATTTAATTTTAAAGCCACCAACTGGCAGAAATTTTCAAAAAAGCTAGCTAGGTCATATAATAGCGATATTCCAGACAATAGAAATTTATCGATTCCGGAAATTGACAGTTGCCTAGACCATTTTAAAGATGTTATCAGCACCACTATAACTAAAATGGTGCCTAAAATCAAACCGATTAATGACACTCACAGATACCTTAATTATAAAATCCAGAAACTCCAAAAAACCAAGAGGTTTCTTGTCTCTCTGCTGCATGACCTTCATAAGATAGATCCTTATTTGAATCTTCCGCTATCAAGATTTACCAAATTGACACTCAAAAACATTGTAAAAAATTTGCAAATAGAACTTAAATTATCCGCGGAAAGTTACTGGAACAATATACGATTAAGAAGATAGACTATCGTAAATCGGATTCCTTTTTTCCGAAAATTAACGCGATATTTCGGGCTAAGCAATTTGAAAGCATAGGTGATATACATTTATCTCATAGCAATACCAGCATAATACAAAGAAGTAAATGCGATTTATCTAAAACGCAAAAAATTGACACAAATTATATTTTTTCAAATCCTATTGACAAGCTTAACATAATTGGTGCTTTCTATGAATCTATCAATTCTCCCCGGTATCTTAATTCTAATTCTAAATTCAAACTTACAGTCGATAATTCAGCTGAAGCTATTAAAAATAGTTTCAATATGACACGAGATTCAAACATCACTTTCACACAGTTCAGTGATTTCAATAAAGCCTACAACCCTAACACGCCTGACAACCAGATTCACCCTTTCTGTAATCCATGGTCAGTAGAATATATATTGAAACACCTTCCTAATAAGACTTCAAGTGGCCTGGACAATATTCCTCCTATTGTACTTAAGCATCTACCAAGAATCATGATATTCGACCTAACAATTATATTCAATAATACCTTAAATTATTATTATTTCCCCAAGAATTGGAAACGGGCCAAGAGTCCTTCCAATACTTAAGAAAAATAAAAATCCAAGTGATCCATCGAGCTATCGTCCAATTAGTTTAACGCCTAGCCTGAGTAAAGTGTACGAGGCAATAATCAACTCTAAAATAAACTATTTTTGCAATATTAACAACATCATACCAGACTGTCAATTCGGTTTCAAGGACCAACACTCCACCACACACGCCATTCACAAGCTCTTGTCGGATCTTAATTTGAAGGTTTCAAACAGCCATTTTGTTGGAGCAGCTTTACTGGACATCGAGAAAGCATTTGACTCAGTTTGGCTTAATGGTCTTCTTTATAAATTATTGAAAAAACAATGCCCTTCATGGCTCACCTTTATAATCTGGGACATGATTAAAGATAAAACGTTTGTTACTTGGGATGGAATGTCTCTATCATCAGAGGAGTTTAAAGTTATTGAGGGTCTGCAGCAGGGAACAGTCAACTCTCCCATTCTTTTCAATATTTTTCTCAGCGATTTGTCAAAGTTATTTAATCTTAACGAGGAAGGGAAAGCATCTGCATTAGCCTTCGCAGATGATCTCATAGTGTATATCTCTGGAAATAAAGTTAAGACAGTTCGAGACAATTTAGAGATACTTGTGGAAAAGGTTAACCGCTATTATATGACCTGGAATTTGAGGCTTAATCCTAGCAAGTCTGAAACAATACGTTTTAGAAAGCCATTACATAACCTGTCATCAAAAGCCAAAGCGGGTAGCAAAGATTTTCAAATTTCCACCACAGTCCCTGGCACTAATGATAAAAAGGTCATCCCTCACAAAAAAGTAGTCAAATATCTAGGGGTACATATAGATTATCTACTAAGAGGCAATAAACACATCGAAGTACAAACAGAGAAAGCAAGAGTAGCGTTTCAGGTTAACAGTAGGATCTTCCACAATAAATTCCTTTCGAACAGAACAAAAATAATATTATACATGCTATTAGTTTGTTCTATTGTTACATATGCAGCATCCATATGGTGGAATTGTAACCATACCATGATGGAGAAAATCCGGGCTCTAGAACGTAAATGCTTAAGAGAGCCTGTCTAAAGTTAAATAGATCTGCGGAGTCTGAGTGGCAGTATTACATAAACAACCAAATTCTATATAACAAGGCAGGTATCCCTAGAATAGACACCTTTATCTTAAAATTAGCAAGGGATTACTTTAGTAAGCTTCCTATAATCAACAATAGAATTATCAATGCAATATACCAACAAGACCATCTTGTCTCTCAGAGACAACTCTTGTCCGGATACGTCTCGCCACAGGCTTTCCTATACTGCGACAAAATGGGATTAATCCAGAACGCTAGCAATATGAACTTAATTTATCATTGGAGACGCAACAAAGGCGAACAAAAGGATAGCGTATCGCCATTCAGACTTTGAAGAAAATAGTAATAAGTTTATGTTCTCACAAGTACTAGCAAAGAGCGATTATCTAGATTTTTATAGACTTAATTTTAAGAAATACTGGTGGCTAACAATTACAGATGCTCACATGATGGAATTGCGTGATCGGAGGCCTACACCTCGCCGGACAAATTAAAATAAGTTAAATAATAGCATTTGCTGCAATAGTAGATCGTAATATTTAAATATTAAGGGCGTATTAGCCAATTTTGTAAATAATTGTAAATATAGGGTAAGGTTTAAGTTAGTTTATTAGTTAAGTAGTTATAATCCAAAGACTGACTCAGGGGTTTTTTTTTTTGTTAAGATTTTTCCCCACGTGATTATAAATTATAGTTTATTAAAAGTTGTATACTTTTATATTATTACCATTATTGATTGTTTTCACATATATGCATATAAAGTTTTTATATGGTTACCCGTTTATCTATAAGCTTCGCATCCGAGCGAATAAGTAGATACATGGTCAATATTGTTAGGGATTCTTTTAATGTTTATTATTACCTGATTATCTGAAGACTGTACCTCACACTTGTCAATAAATATATTTTCAAAAAAAAAAAAAAAAATCTGCTACTCTGCTAGGTATCCTTACTGACGAGTCCACTAGCAGGCCCAGGACGAAACGCTCCCTCTTCTTTCCTTTTCACATTTTCCCAGTCAACGGACGGCCGCCAAATTTTCATTACTCATCCTCCATTCTGACAGAAAAGTTCCATCTCGAGTGTTTCGGGATCGGAAATCGTACGGATCCCCCGAACGAGAATACCTGGACCAGGGGTTTACGAGGCGAATACACCGGGGCTGATTCGGAGGCACGTTCGGTGGAAGTGGAGTGGTCGGACGGCGCGGGTAAGGTAGCACGAAAGGTGAAAATTATTCATAAACGTAGGCCGGCTCGCGACGTGAGGGATGAGGAAAAGGAGACGGGAAACGGGAGCGCGGGGTCTCTCTCTTCGGTGGCGCGCCTCCGCAGACCGACCGAAGCTGAAGTCTACCGAATATTAAGGCAGGAAAGGTACTCCCACACCGCATAATAAACACATAACGGTAATCCTTAAAACAATAATTAGCCACGAGAGCCAACCACGGGACGACGATCTTCCGGTGGCGCGCGAAATAATGCCGTATTCGTGCCCCGTTGCCGAATTAATACCACAATTCGCGATGTCGCGACTTACTCCCTCTCTCCCCCGCCCCTCGGACCAAGTTATACTCGCCCGAAATTGCACCGTCTTCCTATGACGATTATCCGGCGGAATGTTTGCCCGAAGGAGCGCAGAAACGTTTACGGCGAACCTCGATAGTACGTGCTTCGACCTTCGTCTTCAAGGGAACAGTTTGTCACTTCATTTAAGGGGGTACACAACGATGTAGGCCTAGAAAAATAAGTAAATTCCACATTTTTTCTAAGGTAAGTATTGAGTAATCTGTCGAGATCTTTTTAAGAGATGTTAAGCAATATTTTAACTTCATTTTTATATACTAGTTGTTATACAGAAACAGAATTATATAAGCAGAATCTTGTTACCTGGCATTCAGTAGATCTCTGAAACTATTTATCCGATTCACTCTAAATTTGAACACATTATTTCTTACAAAATTATCTACAATGTTTGTCTACAAATTATCTACGATTTTGTAGTACATATTTTAATTTGTAGAATTTTTAAAATTGATATTTTTCAGTGATAGAAAAAACCTTTTTTCTTTATAAAGTTGCGATTTTCTTTTCTTTAACATTATTGAAAAATCGTACACTATATTGTACATAATTTTATAAGGAATAATGTGTTCTAATTTGAAGTGAATCAGATGAATAGTTTCTCAGAGATTTGCTGGGCACCAGCTGACGGTGAAGTCCTGCCAGACATGGCGGTAGACGATGCTGAATAACTCCGCCATCTTGTACTTTTCAATAACTAGTATATGAAAATAAAGTTAATTTTCCAATATTTTACTTATAAATTACACGAGAAAAAGAATGTCAAAGTTGCGTATCATTTTACGCTACAAAGTGGTGTACCTCTTTAAACTACAGTGGGGAGCATCAGGGAACGAATAATCGCATGCTTTACAAAAGTTGTTACATACATGTATATCGTCCTAAAGAATGAGCGCTAGGAAAATGAACCTGAACTCTCATAATGTGTATTGCAGACGCAAAGAACAATGAAAAAGTAATTTGTAGACACATATTAACAAAAATAATAAAATATTAATACAGTATTGCAAATTTCAAAACCTGTCATTTGTTATATGGTGCGAGATTGCGTCACTTATTACTCGATATTATGCAATAATAAATGAACGTATAAAATATTATAAAAGTGTTCAAGAATAGTATGATTATTAGCAACATTTTCCATCAATGGAAATGTTTTATTTTTACCTGGTATACATTGATGTAGAACAAGCAAAGATCAATTGAGACACTACCAGCTAATGTGGTAAAAACTATAATCAACCAGGCTTCACATGAACCCATTCACATTAACACATTGTTGATGAAAGATGTGAATCTGCGTCTTTTGTTTTTGAAGCGTTCATGACGGAAGACAGAATTCACGTCTTTTGCACTTTATGCGTTATCGTATCAGATATTTTTATTTAGTAATGAAACGGCAGCTAAACATATATCTAGTATTTTCATTAAATGTGCTCATAAATTTTCAACGCAATATTATACTTAATATATTTTGAATACTTTTTTGAATATATTCATGAATTTATTACAAAATTTCTGACAATCTGTGGTATTCAAGGCTACATACATTTGATAACATAACGTCAACAATGTGTCGATGCAAATCTCATCTTCAGATCAATCAAATTGTACGCTTCATATTCATAATTAAGTCTTCCAATTAGCAATAATTAATTCGCTCAATTTTAAACCACCACTTGAATAAAATAATTTAATGAAATAATTTCAATTATTGTACACATAGAGTGTTGTATTTACTGAGAAGAAATAAACAAATATAATATCTTTTATCTACACATGACTTACGAAAATACTGTTTATTCTGCCTCTTAGTGAGGTAGCAAATTAAGAAAATTTCGAATTCTCGGTGAACGTGTACAGTAACCAGCCAGATTTTTGGGAGTCTAAGAAGTCTCCGGCGAAGAAAAGGGGAACGCGAAATGTGGTAGGGTTTGGTTGCGAAAGGCCGAAGGGTGGAGGCGTCCGGAAGTGGTAATAGTTTTAATCCGGTGTCTTGAAGTCGGGATTTGGTGGCGCAGCAGTTAGTGGCTGCTGGTAAGTCCAAGCGAACCTACTTCACGCTCTGATATCATAATCCGAATAATCACTATTATTGCCGCCATTTGCTTAATCCGAAAGCTCGGCCGCTCGCTTTTCCACGCCTCGGAGCTTGGGATCTCTGTTGGCCGATGAGGACGCTGGGTATTGTATCGAAGCTACTCCCGTAGAATTTCTGGGTGGACCTGTTAAATCACTTCACGATACAGTATCCGATACATAGTGTCATCTTATATTTAGGATACGCTTTGGTACTTCTTGAAGCGCGGGTAGAAAGTTACCCATTTTTGATGGATTAAGTTTGCACCTTGAGTATTCAAGGCTGAATCTTGAATCGTAGATTAAGGACCACGAATCTTGAATTTTACATCTCGAACCGGAAATCCGTAATTTGGAAACGTTAAACCTTGAATCTTGTGCCCAGGATCTTGAATTTTCACTCTTGAACTTCGAATTTTGAACCATGAACTTTTAAACTCAAATTTTTAACACTGACTCATGAGCCTTGAATTTCGTGTTTTGGAACATGAATCTTCCATCTTCAAGTTTGAATCTTATAAATTTGTATTGAATCCCTCTCATTACAATCTCAATGACTATACCACAATACTTTCATGTCTATAGTTATAAGAAGAATTAATGTATGAAAGTATTCTGTAATTCCATTGAATACTGTGCACGTTATTTGAAATTTTCTACTTTCTGTAGCATTTTAAGAATTGATCATGAAGCTGTGATGTAAAATTCAATTAAGGGAAAGTAACAATTATTGTGGTTTTAGCAGTAAAAAAAATTAGATTTTGCACATATTAAATTATAGGTATTTCTGACAAATGCTTAACGCGTAAACATGTGGCAATAGATATATTATTGAAAAAGTGCTACACAGTTTCGCAGAAGACTTAAGATCATAAAATTCTGCAATATTTCTTAGGCTTACTTTAAAACTCTTCAGTATTCTTAAGCAACTACAGACATTCCCTTTTATTTGGTCTATAACATAAAGAAGTTGAAAGCCTACAGGATCTAATGCACCCTGGAGAGCAATTTAGTATCTATTTCAACATTCTAGTTCCCCAACAATTAACCCATAAATTATTTTACACAATAAACTTGTAATACATATTTTTCAATGAACTCTTGGAACCATTCGTTTACATCAACAGAAATATAGGAATTGGAGGTCTAAAGGAAGCTGTAACAAGTGTAATGTCACACAGTATGACCTACATTCTACAAATTGATAGCAAGTATAAGAGACCTGTATGATGTATATCCTCTTGAAATTCCCGGACGAAACGTTTAGGCAAGGAATACAAATTAATTTGAATTACGATCAACGAGATGAGACACGAAGGCAACTTAATTCACCGGTGGGATAAAAAAGGGGTAGCCAGGCCGCTACCAAGTTGTCCGTCGCATTATAATTTCATAATAAGTCGAGTCCAGAATAAATGTATTACTTTCCTGCCGACTTTCCGGTAATTCATAATTCCGAAGTTTTTTCCGGAAACGAACGAAATGTTTAGCCTCGACCCCGCGCGGCGGCGGACAAACTGGTCAAATTAAGAGCGGCAGTTTATGTTGAAGTTTTTTCGTTATTCACTTAAGCAATTTTAGCTCCCGTTGGCCAGGGGACCGCCTCGGCGCGGTGGTCTCTAGGAATCGAGGGAATTCGTAAGATCGCACGTAGTAACGCCGCGTTAAATGCACGGTATAAAAGACCGCGGAACAGTTTGTAAGAAAGTCGCGACCATTAGAACGAATCTTGGGGATTTAGTGTCTCCATCCTACCTTCGGCTTAAACAACGCTAAATGGAGTTTATGCATTATTGCCCGCGAAACTTTCAGCATCGCGACGGATCTTTAGCCCGGAGGACGGAGGAAAAGTTTAATCGGTGTCCTATGGGCCGACTACGATCCAGTTAAAATCCATATACACTTAACCTTCTTATAACACGGTACTCTGTAATCACGGTTTCCATGTAACACGGTGCAAAAATTGCGACAGCCCTCCTACAACATGACATTCTTATGATACGGTATATGTTATGCATATAGCACGAATGTTTTCATCGCATTGTTTTGGTTGACAGGAACGGGGAATTTTTCTTGTATACATAATAAGTTTTGTTTAACACTGTTTCAACACAATACGGAATAAATTAAACGTGTTATAGGATGGTTGAGTTTATAAACACAAAACTGCAAGCAGATCGCGGATTGTATGCATATAGATATAGTGAACACGATTGTGCATAATGCGATGCAATAAAAACGTCGCGTCGGTCAGGATTGTTAAAGGTTTTCCTTAATTTTTAAGTAACAATCGGTATGTTTTTTTTTTTTTTCGGAAAAGGAGTAAACTTTTGTTTTTCTTCTATCTATGTAAAGTACTCTGTACAAATGGGGATTTTCGTGAAGATTTGAAAAGTAATCGAAAGTAAATGGAAACGGATGTTTCGATCATTTAAAGGGTACAATACACAACACTATGGTTGAAAAATTTATGACGATTCATGAACAATGTAGTTTCATATTATCGTATCTAAGCACACGAGCGTTTGCCAGTAGTGACAGTACGTAAGTGTGTAAAGCAGCGATTGAAAGCAATCTTTATTAGCTTCTTATAAAATTAACCGTGATGTAATTATTTAGATATAATAATGTTATAATAAGTTACTTACTAAAAAACATATATAGTACATTAAAGTTAAATGTGCGACTTTCTTTTACCATTTTAATTGTCTTTGAAGTAATTTCCTTCTGCTTGTAGAAGAACTTAGCACAAAGATCAGAATATTAAAACAGCTTTACTAAGTTTGACACTTATGAATTTATCATTGTGATACCTACTGTACATAACCAAGTAGTAACAAACGATACAATTATTACATGATCCTTTATTTGTAATAAAATTGAATTTTGTTAAAAAGAAAAATGTTTGGATTGGATACTTCCAAGTGGGCGTGAAATAATTATATAGTAAAGTGGAATTCGCAATTAATTTGATGGTTTTACTTTCGCACAACCGAAAATGACAATGATTCGTTAGAGAGAAGTCGAGAAATATTATTATATACAAGCTTATGTATAACAGGCGTCATAAAATTTAAAGAGCAATTATATGTATATGACAAGATAAGGCAAAAATTAAAACTACCAAAATTGCCGTTGTATTTTCATTTTTTAATTATGAGCATTTAAAAATTAGTGTACGAACTACGTGAAACTAGGCAACCAGCAGACAACCAGCAAGCACAGGACAGCAGAACAGAGGGGCTCAATGTGCCATAAAAAATCTATAGAGACGACGAACACACCTCGTGGAAACTGTGAGGAATATGACGATATTTGACAATGCCACAGAAATCTGTGTAGGTACACTTTGAAAATTCATGCACACTAGGACTTATGTCCTACTTATTCTGTGAAATCCTCACGGGCCGAATTCCAATAAAATTGCACACAGACAGCGAGTATATTCAAAAAGTTCCCGGACTTATGTTTGCTACCAAAAAGATTTATAGGTAGACATCATTTTATTGTTTAATATTCTACATAGTTTCCTCCTCTGTTGATACACTCTTGATGACGTTCATACAGTCGCCGGAAACATCTGTTTGATTGCTTCCTCATCCTCAAAACGAGTTCCTTTCATGACTAATTTCAATTCTGGAAATAGGAAATAATCCGCTGGAGCCAGATCTGGTGAGTACGGAGGGTGCATTAGAGCCATGACTGACTTTTTAGCCAAAAATGAAGACACAGTTAGCGATGTGTGAGACGGAGCGTTATCGTGCAACAGAAACCATTGACCGCACTGGTGTTTTGTGTTATTAGTATAGCACTTTGATGGGCATTTGCAGTGTATTTGTGACATTTTTTATGAATACTCATCGTGTGTGTATAAATTCTTTAGTAGGCATTCGTTGTTCATGCGCAAACTCTTCAGTGGATATTCGTTGTGTATTTTTAGAATTTAGCACTTGAGGATTCCTGATGAATATATAAGGTAGACTCACGTTAAAGTACCGCGTTCAAATAGCGTGAAAAACGCCCCAACTCACACGCATCACTTACACACGTGCGCGCACTCCACTTCGATCGCCTTACGTAGTCAAGAATTGGTGGATCGACCGAGCTGCCGCGAGACCCACGTATGTCATTGGTTCGCGTTAAAGTACTGTTTCTTAGAAAAGCTCGCCATCTAGAGTCCCAGCAGCAGTATTTTAACGTGAGTCTACTGTATCAAAGTGCCGTAAAAACACGTCGAATCCGCCGAAAGGAAACCTTGAATCGGTAGTGAAGAAAGTGTTCACAAAAAAAAGGAAGGCTTTGTAAAATCTCGAGTGTAATCTCCGACCGCGGGGCTAATTGCGTCAGGTTCTAATCACCCGAAAGATTAGACGCGAGAACGAGGAGACGCGATGACAGAGCCGCGAAGGGGTAATGTTACGCGAGGCAGTAGTCCCGGTGGCATGTGTCGTTGATGAGGCGGTTAGTATTCAGCGGTGCTTTCCGGGCCTGGAACTTTTGAAAACTAACCGAGTAAAGCCACCTTAATTCCATAAGAGGGAGGCCAAAGGGGTTCGGGCGTCATCGTAACACCCTCTTAATTACAGGATATTAGGACGCCCGCAGGAGCCACGGAGGTGCAGAAAGCCAGATAGCGCGATTTATTATTCGCGGTCTACCTTATCTCGGTTTTTAAGAGCCGGATTTCTTGGTCTGTAAACTCCCCCCCCCCCTCTATTCGCTCGCCGAGATTGATTTCTCGTCCCTAATAATGAGATTGGTTAATTGCCGCCAACCACGGTTTCACGCTGCAGAACACGTTCGGACTTTCGTGCCGGTGAGAAAAATAGAACGGTGGGTGTATGGTCGCGTTAACTGATCTGTCGATAATTTATAAATCACTCCGAGACGTCAACCTCTTAACCCTTGAAAAGGCGAATGTTTTTTGATGATCTAATAGACGGGGGTCATTCGACCTAAATAGACCCCCCCACAGATATCTTTAGATGTGGTCTGGAACAAACTTTTTCAATCTATGGTGGCCTTCTCATTAAACTACTAATGTTTTTAATTAAACTACAACTGTATGGTATCAGTTGGTTTCTGTAAGATGGAATGGAGCGTGAGATTTCTGAGACCCTGGGTCGAAATTGATACAGACACCGCTTTCCGAGAGTTCATTACCTGTACCTGTTTTATGGATTAAAAATGTACATCTGCATGTCAAACTTTGATCATTTCTCTACTGAAACCAAAACATAATCATTGTTGTGGCTGCTGTTTTCCTTCGACGTCTTCATTTTGATCCCTGTCGCGTACTCAGGTCCGGATTAAAATTTTTTCTGACCTAGGGCTATCAAACCTTCGAGGGCCCCTTTGGTTGAAAATCGGAGGGGGGGGGGTGGATTAAATACGTAAATCTTCAAAAATTGAAATTTATGTTAAATAAAATTAAATAATATTTAATCATAACGAACAATGTTTCGTTATAGTCAAACAACTTAGACCCGATTTGTTTCTACATTTCATTTAATACTTCTTGAGATAAATGGAAGGTTTGGATCG
>NW_015374124.1:329645-347254 GCF_001272555.1 Dufourea novaeangliae | reverse complement strand
CGCTGCGCGTACTGTTCCGGTAATGACTATGTACACTGGACAAAGTCAGCGCGGAGCATTAGTCGCCATTTGAAAATCGCATGTATGTTACTGATTTCTAATCGTGCTTTTCTAAGCTTATCTAAAGTAGATTATTCGCTTGTTCTTCCGACCTTACACTCATCCTTTCGTGTAATTTAATAACATTCAAAAAGTATTACTTGTGACTTCTGTGATCACCGTTTAGTACGCGGATAAATTCTAGAATCATTAATACTAGAATTTAGTAGAAATCCTTAAAGAATGTTTACGAGATACCCAAATTGAGTTTATTGAATATGTACAGTTGATATAAAGGCCAAACCATGGAAAATCTTTTTGTGAATTGTGCGAGTAACTATTCAAAAAATTCTACTTGATGGAATTACCATAAGCACGAATCACTTATCAGTAGATCGTGGATATTTATGTAAATACAGACTTTTATGGTCTAATATCAAAAAAGTGGAGTCAAACAGAAATTTAATTCCTCCATTATGGGCCCATAAAACTGTATTAAGCATCCTAGTATATTGTATTTTAAACAATCGTAAATGCTATAAATCCGTAAAATTCTCAGTTTACTATTAGACTCGAGTTTTAGAATGTCGCCTACTACAGGGTGTCCCAAAATAGCTTCAACTCCCGGAAATGTGGGGTTCCCGGGATGACTTGAAATAACTTTTTCCTTAGCAAAAATGTTATCCGAGGCTTTGTTAACGAGATATTAAGGAAAAACTACCGATCGCAGCGCGTAGCCAACGTTATCGCGGAAGCTCAGCCTGCAGACTCGTGCTCTGATTGGTCGGGGTTTTTCGTTAATATCTCGCTAACAAAGCCTCGGATAACATTTTTGCTACGGAAAAAGTTGTTTCAAATGATTCCAGGAACCCCTCATTTCCGGGAGTCGAAACTATTTTGGGATACCCTGTATACAGGGCTCCTATACTACTTACCTTCTTAGGTACGATCTTATACTACTTGTCTGACTGGATAGGGGTTCACGTATTACCTGTCTGGTTATGCACGGACCATGCGCTACTAGTCTGACTAAGCACTGATCCTGCACTACCTATCTGACTGAAAACATTCCAATTCTAACTGGAAACTAGTTTCATGAAAATCACTGTACAATATTTAGCGAAAATTCCTTCTACAAAGTCTAAGTACCACTCACATGCATAGTATCTCTTTTTTTCCGCCTTGGAACATCCCTTCCTTGCCCCACCGCTTCGGGAGTTCCATCAGAACTATTCCCATGCTGCCCCATAACGCGAGCTGCGTTCCGGTCTCGTTGATCAGCAAACTTTTTATTTCGAAGATCGGAGGATCGGTAGGTCGAAGTTTCTGTAACAGAAATAGTAGCGAAAAAACAATTACTCTGACTATATTAATACTTACACATCGAATTACAGTAAATCGAAAGTCCAACGAAACTACCAAACGATAAGAAGGATTAATTGAAACTTCCATCGTTTGTTCTCCATGCGGCATTACAATTTTAATTTTCAATGGTAACGAGATACTCCTGAACCCCCTACAACTTCCACTTTTACCCTCGCCCGCGCATCGTGTATCGATTAATAAACTTTATAATACGATCCTGCTCCTCGTTTGTTTTCCAGTTTGATTTTTATCACGGAGCTCCGGGAAAAAAGCAGGTGCGCGACGAACCTCCTTTCCCGTGCCGACCTCCGCCCGACCCTCCCCTCTAGCCGTCAGGATTTCTCTTTAACGTTCCCCTACCACGGTTCCAGCCACCCCCCCCCCTTTGCCGCGATATTTAATTTCGAACTAAGTTCGAGAACGCGAACATCATTACGTACCGGCATCCCCGCAGGTGGGGTATCGGCGCGTATCAAGGGGCAATTATTTTTTTACCCGGAGGGTAATTCCTACCAAGACGACGAACGAGGGCCGATCCTATCAGACGGAACTTTTATACTTTTCGATTTTTTTTGCATAATACGATCTAATATACCCGTATTCTGCTTAGATTTTTAGGTTGATTTTTGTATCCCTTATACTCGTAGCATTTTTCTGATGTAGATTCATTTAATTAACTTCCAGGTAGAAGTCTGTAATTGATTTAGGTCACATATTAGATAAGTTGTTTCAGTATACAATACACTACGTCCATAAGTATCTGGAGACAGTATACAGGGTGGTCCACGCAACTTGTCCATCCCGAATGACTTCTAAAGTATGCATTGTATGCAAACATTTTTTATAGAAAAGTTTTTTTGGTACGTGGAGGCGTTTCGGAGATTTGAAGGTCAACTTCGTTTTTGTAAATGAAATGCTATATGTTTTATGCCAAAATATCAAAGAGCGTTAAATTTTGAGTAAAGAAGTATGTACCTTTATTAGCCGTAAACCTAATAATTAACGAATAATTCTACTTTGTTTCTTGAAAATGATCTGTGCGTAATATCAAGTTGGGGATTCAATACTGTAAGGAATTTTCTGGAATTCACCAGATCATTGTAATAGCGGGGAGTATTTCATGTGTAGCTCTTTTCATGGTATTACAAGATCTGGAGAATTTTCGAACCTTCGATTATGATATTATACATAAACTCGGACAAACAACCGAGCGGGCATTCTGCGATTTATCTGTGTCGATGAACGAATCTGTGAAACAAATATATATCTTTGTGGAAAAAAAATCTGTACAAAACTTTATTTCTGTTGCCCTTCTTATTACAATACCAACAAAGATTTCCGTAAGACCGCAGAATTTACGTGACAATGTTTATCAACATGACCGATTCTGCGTATGGAATCGTAACCGCCTATTTTGTCCGTGATTTAGTATTGAAGTTATCATCTGTGTTCATACGTGACTATCTCAGTAAGATAAAAGCACTAGTGAAATTTAGTAATTGTGTAAAAGTGGAGATGCTTTTAGTTTATGGCGTGTGTCGTAGAAATGCAACAAGAGATCCTGAACGAAATCAACCATGTCGACTGATATTCGAGAGACTTTGTACATCGTTTCGAAAAAGCGAAAGTTTTAATGTCGCCAAACGTAATGTAACCAAAACTGCTACTTCTGAAGAAAATACTATTGCGGTGCTGGCAGCGGCAACAGAAACTCCTCGTATCAGTACACGACAGATTTCACGAGGTTCTGGTGTTAGCAAAACAAGTGTTCTTCGAATTGTTCATAATGAAAAATATCATCCATATCACCTAGTACTCCATCAGGAGATGTACGGATCGGATTATAAAAACCGCGTTCGATCTTGCCAATGGTTCTTGCATCAAATGCACAATGATGATCTTTTTTTACAAAAAGTGTTATTATATTTACCGACCAAGCGACATTTACTAATCGCGTGCAAATTAATTTGAGAAACATGCACCACTGGGCATCAGAAAATCCTCACTGGATGAGAGAAATTGACCATCAACGTCAATGGGGCGTTAATGTACGATGTATTGGTGTGGCATACTCGGCAATCAATTAATTGGACCATATTTTTTTGAATGAACGATTAACGGGACAAAAGTATTCGAATTTTTTACGTGATATTTTACCAAATTTATTAGAAAATGTACCATTGAATATCCGCACAGACATCTGGTACCAACATGATGGTTGCAAGGCAAGTGCTGGACACACAATTCCTCAATCGATGGATCGATCATGGTGGAGAATTTCTGTGGCCACCACGTTTACCGGATCTTACTTCGCTAGACTACTTTCTATGGAGTACTTTAAATATATGGTGTATCGTGAGCCAACAACAACACCAGAGAATATGAAAGAACGAATTCATGAAGTATGCAGTATACTTGCTGCAGAAACAATTCAGAGTGCCGTTTTCTCCTTGATTAATAGATTACATCAGTGTATTAATGTGAATGGACACCATTTCGAACACCTAGGTTAGCGAATAAAAGAAGTCTTACGGAAATCTTTGCTGAAATTGAATCTCCAACTTGATATTACGCAAACACCATTTTTAAGAAACAAAGTGAAATTATTCGTTAATTATTAGGTTTACGGCTAATAAAGGTCAGTACTTTTTTACTGAAAGTTTAACGCTCTTTGATATTTTGGCATAAAAAAAAATAGTATTCCATTTAAAGAAATGAAGTTGACCTTCAAATCTCCGAAACGCCTCCACGTACAAAAAAAATATATGTATTACATAATGTATCCCTCTGAACCGTACAACTTTTCTATACAAAAATTTTTTCATACAATGCATACTGTAGAAGTTATTTAGGGTGAACAACTTGCGTATAGACCACCCTGTATTATCAATATTTGAACATTGAAGTCAAACTACGTATATAAGTTTAAATAAACACCTACATAGTCTTAATAATATGATTGTCTAATTTACGTGACGGACAGTGATCTAAACCCATAGAAGTACAATAGAAGTTAGAATAAGGCAGCTAAAAGTTGTTCCTTTTGTATTCATACATATGTATGTATGTACTTTCATCGATACCATTTGTTAATAAGTTGTGTTGCTCTGTAAGAATGTAATAAGTAAATTTTGATAAAACACGACGATAAAAATCGATAAATGCAGGTACAGGTACTTGTATAATAACCGTAAATTACCACTAACATATGTATGAGTGTCCGGATAGTTATGGACGGTAGTGGTGATAATCTTGCATAAAGACGACAAATTTTCCATTCTCGTCATTAACGATTTTCACTATGAACACAATATTTCGTGATATCTATTAATTCTAGTTTTGGCGGCTGCAATGAAGTGAGACGGAAGTAGTGAGAAGTACGGGAACGTTTAGTCTACTCTGTTTTATAAGGGAAGTTATCTAGAGGTTAAATTAATTGTGAATAAATAATGGTTGTAAGTTGTAGGACTCGACTTTCTAAAAACTGAAATTATTTGTGTTGCTAAATTAAAAAAATTGTAATAGATACGTAGAGTAGTTTCCCGCAAAAATTCTTCTACCTAATCTTTGTGTGTTTCGTTCTCCTTACTTTCTACTTCCCATACTCCCATACAGTGGGTGTAAAAAGTATTCGTACAACCTTTAAAACGGAACAACTCTTTTAAAATTGGTCCAAATGACTTGAGTTTTTTTTTGTGAAGTTAGAGACGTTAATTTACTAAATGATGTGAAAAAACAAAATTTGAAAAAGTTGCAATTGGTCCGAATCGCGAAGAAAATATTAAAGGTCGTGTTTTACAACTTTTTAATCTGAGGCTATAATGAAAATTTAATAAATACATATCGAAGATTTATGTTGGTTATATACATGTTGAAAATTTCATCAAAATCGGTTAACGTTGCTACGAGATGCAAACGATTAAAAATGTTGAAAATCGCAGTTTTTCCCGACTTTCGATCTACAACTGTAGTAAATCTAACAATTCTCACATCTTTTGATGTCTGTCGCTCGTTTCTGTATTAACCGATTTCAATGAAAGTTTCAGTATGTACATAACTAACATAAATCTTCGATATGTATTTATTAAATTTTCATTATAGCCTCAGATTAAAAAGTTGTAAAACACGACCTTTAATATTTTCTTCGCGATTCGGACCAATTGCAACTTTTTCAAATTTTGTATTTTCACATCATTTAGTAAATTAATGTCTCTAACTTCACAAAAAAAACTGAAGTCATTTGGACCAATTTTAAAAGAGTTGTTCCGTTTCAAAAGGGTGTACGAATAGTTTTTACACTCACTGTACATATACTGCTCAAAAGAATTATTGGAGCATGCATTACAGCCATTGTGTCTATCAATACTACACATGGTTTCTAGAAATTTTGTCATGGAATCGAAACTTGGTGTTAGTATTGTACGCAAAAGATGTTAATTTATTAGATCAACGAGCATTTGTTTCGTTTCCTTCGATTAGGTACATGCAGCAATAGGATAAGACAGAATGGCGATCCTCTAATTGCTTTCAGCAGCGTACGTAGAAGACACGTAGTGTTCTTGTACTATGAAATTTAGGTGAACTTCTAGTAACCGAGAGTAAATATCATGTTAGTCGATTCTGTTTGCGGCACTTGGCCCCCACCCCCGCCCGTTGTATCTCGTTTGATTCAGGGATTGTCAACAAAAGGGGAACTCGTAAAGCTAAACGTACCCAAGCGCCAAGGAACAAACGGAAGCTCTAGTGCATTTAAAAGTTTTCTTCTCATTAAGACTTATTCTCCAAGGACGATAGCGGGTATGCAACCAGAGACAAGACAGCCCCACCTCGCAAGCCCCTCAGCCCCTGTCCCGCAGTTAGAAACACATTTATTAACGGCAACTCATCTCATTCCAGCGTTAAGCAGCAGTAAGAGAGTGCTGCTCTCTCCTTTGGTTATCTTCGTCTCGCCGAGAGTTGCTTTTATTCACTTTACCGACTGTCTGCTGTTCCGTCGAGAAGAGAAAGAAAAAAGACGTCACATCGTCGACGCCTTATTAATCCGGGGGTGGGGGGTTTCGAGGCTGGAAGACGGAAGGTGTCGCGGAGAGAGGGCCCTTTGAAGAAATTAAAAGAACAGAGGGTATAATGTGAACACATCCATTCCGTGACCCTCTTTTTCTTTCCGTCTCCCCTCCTAACCCCGTGATACTCTCTGTCGTTGTCGAGTCGGCACCATTAACTCCACCGTTCCGGAACGCTTTTGCTAAATGTCAGTCAGCCGGACGTCTTGAGTCCCCCGTCACGGTTTCTCAAAATCCACCGGGTACACATTTATTCCCCGCCACATCCCACCTATTCTTTGTTTTCACCGTTCCCTTTGCCAAAGGACGCCGGCAACCGTTGCATTTCGCGTTTAATGCGAGTTAGCCGTTCTGTGGAGCGAAAAAGGTAAACGCGGGGGAATCCCGCCTAGCCGTAACGCGGGGTCCGGAAGACACACCAAAAGCAAAGGCGGCAAACGAGCACGTTAGCCGAATAATGCAAAGCAAACCTCATCTGAGATATAATCCGACATTTGTCCATATTAAGGTGTTAACGGTGAGGGCGTTTCGTTTCGCGTGTCTGGCGTGCCTGTACGCTTTGAAATTATACATATAGTGAGAGCATCAGTCGTCGTTAGCCGGCTCTACGGTGTTAACTATGTGTATCTTCAGCATCCGTTACGCGCACGTTTCTCATCGAGCTTCTCCGTACGCTTTATTTTCCGCGTTAAGATGCACGGCTTCGCGGCTGATGTTTCACTATGTCAGACATATCGCCCCCGGAACTTGGTTCGGTAACTGTTTGGAGTTTAGATTCGAGAGGTTTTAGGAGAACGGTGGTGTGAATCGAAGTAACAGGAGCATTACAGAGATCCGCGAGATTTATTATCTCGAGATCATAAGAAATTGGGATTGTTGGTCTGATGCGTACGCTGGTTATAAGTCATCAGGCACTTACACTGTGTGTTCTGAAATACGTTAAGTTTAGTTTAGGTTTCAGAATAATATAAGCGCGTAACCCATGATAAGAATAAGGTACTAGTGATAAATAGCGACGAATATAGGAACAGAATAAGAGCTGTCAAGTGAGGGTTAAGGAATGTTAATTTCATATGAAAGAAATTTGCACTGTGATGGTTGAACAGTATACAATATTTTGGAACATCAGTCTATACGCCGATAAGTATAAAATGTGAATGTCTTGTACCGCGATTAGTTTTGGGTATTTTCTCGCTATGACTCGAATTGTCATCAAGCAAATTAATACTGAGTACCTGATTAAAAAATGAAACGCAAATGGTGATTGATTATTATTTGTTTTGCACGATTCTATGCCCGAAATGGTTAAGGTAAGAGACAATACTTCACCTCTATTGCACGTTGTCTGAGGGTACACTATTCGTAATCTGAAACGACGTAAATCAGAAAAAAGATTGTCATTTATTAGAGCACCTTATTATTAATAAATATAAACTACACTGTGGGTTGTGAATAATCTGATCTTTTAAGACGACATAGATATCTACCTACCCCATTTCGAAATAACTGTTTGAACTAATCAGGACAGTCTTAATAAGTTTGTTCAAATAAAAGTTACTCTGTATGTTAGTGTCATTCTAATTTTCTTTGCCCATTTTCAGAATGCCTTTTGTAATTTGGGACACGGTTTACTTACAATTTTATTTCATAAATATTTCAACTCCTTACGAATGAAACTAAATTTTTTAAGTGTTTCAAATCATTTTTAAAATTGTTATCTATGTATTTATTGTGCTAATCTTATATACAAATGGAGGAAGGTAATAAGGCAGTTTAAAAAATTTACATATATTAAAACTGCGAATCGTAGCAGTAATTAATTGTTATAGACTAAGTTTTCCAAATCGAATATACTCTTAATATTCACAGAATATAAGAAATCATTAATCAACAAATTAAATTAACGTAAAATACACACTTAAACCACGAACAAGAGAATCGCTAAGAATAAAGGAAACCGCATAAAGAATACTTTAATCACACATTTCTATCATAATTTTTCATTATTAAATTAAACAGAATAAGAGTAAAGCGACACTAACATTAATAAGTTTCATTAAACGATCATTTAAGTAAATACTATTTCTAAGTTGAATTACTTAACGTTTGAAGAACGTGAACTGTTATTGTGTGTGTTACCACCGATGAAGAGAATTCAGACCTGTACAGCGGATTCTATGCATTTATGTATAGCATTATGTATAGATCTCTGTAAATATAAATACATTAAAAGATCAAACTTTCATTAGATGTAACGAGTTTTCTATTTTATTATAAACCCAATAAGATACATACTTAAAAAAGGAAATAGGGGATTCCTATTTTTATTTCTGTCTTTATGATTTGTCTTACAAAATGTCATTTTGCGTAAAAATTCACAGTCTACTTATTACACTTTGAATTATCTTGGTCGTACGTTGTTCCAGAATAAACGTTCTGTCTGTTAGATAACAATAAAATTTTACTCATGGGCCCATAATTTTATGTTCGTACGAGAAGGGAAATTCTTACTGTGTTCCAGCCAGACTTCCATCGTAAGCGACACACGCAACTTTATATTAAGCCTAAGTTCTAAACTAATAAGACAACAGTCAGGGCAGGACGATCGGGGGAAGGAGGGGTGGCCCTAGAAGGATCCAAGTTTCGCTGAGTAGCTACGAAGCGGGTCACCGATTACGACGTTGATCGTCTACGAGAGACAACCAAATTGGATAAGTTCAAGCAGCTTCTTCGCTTACTACTTAGACCATTACCCTTCAGGAATTTCAATTAGATATGGTTTTCGAATTCGGAAATCTTATGGATGTTTTGACGCTGTGCTACATAATCAGACGACAAATTTCACGTTGGTTATCACGGTACGACGAGGTTTTTTGTCGATATCATAAAACAATGCGCCGAAACGTGCCCTCAATCCCTCACACTCAATAAACTCAACAACCCCATTTATAGTCATCAAGTGTATTAAATTATAAATATGGCACAGTAATATTGGTTGAAATTTAAACTATGGACGGTATTACCCCTCGGAAGGCGGATGGTTTTGATAATCGTACAGTCCACCGTACCCGGTCAAAGAAAAATCAACTAATGCTGAACTGCGGCTGAACTAATTCTGATGCCGAACTGACTCTGCTTTAAAAATTGTATACGTCAAGACACTGGCCCATCCCTTCCAATTTCACTCTAAGCGCACCTTCCTTGGACAGGGGCGCAGCACAGTGCCTCGCATTGTGCCTAGTGTCGTTAGAATTTTCTCAGGCCAATTGCCGAATTTGGTAAATGTTACGGCACAAACTGGGAAGTTCTTTGGTTCTTTATGGGACAGGCTTTGTGTCTTCTCTAGAGTCGTTTGTAACCTGAAGCCACGGGAAACCGTCTCTCTCTCCCTGTCATAAATTTGGTCTTTGCTCTAATGAGTTACTCATGCTAGCTTATTGATTTACACGTGTTAACAATTTTCTGATCGAATGAAAGACAGAGTTTATTATTTGGACCACGCGGTGTATTTGTCTAACTAGGTAAGACTGTCAACATGACTGCCTCTAAACAACATATTCGATTAATAACGATCTTCTTTTCCGTTTGTCTGACAGGAATTTGTTTACATTCTACTGGTCTCATTAGATCAACATTCGTACGCCTCAAGTCCGACCAAGAATTATGTCTATTTTACTGGTCTGATCAAAAACTGTTTCCGTTCACCTTGTTCAATTAGTGATGGCTCATTGTACCACTCAACCTTCATCATAATAACATGGAGAAGAGCCTCAGAGGCTCTCTGTCAGCACAAAATAGCTAACATTCATAATTTAAAAACAGAGTATCAGAGGCTCTTTTATCCGAATGAAGGTTAAAGTGGTTGCTCGATTCGACGAGTCCAAAAACATTGAAAAATGTTTTTCCCCTGATTCGGTACCAAATCTGATTGTGTGAAGAGAAGAGGGGTTGTTATATGAACCTGGAATAGGAGATTAAAGGTATGTGTAAAATTTTTACATTAGGACTCGTATCAAAACTTTAAATTCGTTTTTTTTGAGAACCACATTTTTTGACCTGGTCTGGAAGAAAATGTTTGATTCTTATAAAAAATACACACTTTTTTTTCCATTAAACGATGCTATTTCCGTAATTATTCAAATATTTCAATTGTTTTGGTCGGCACCATTAAGGACCATCCATAGAACCATGGATGAATTTTTGTTCTACATCTACTTCAGAAATACTTTACAATGCCGCAAGTCAATTGCATTTCTGAAGGCTTGTGTGGACTTGCAAATATACATATATTACCAGTTCCATAAAAAAGGCTTCAAAAAGTGTCAGTTTCTCGAGTTTTTAGAAAGTAACCATCCTAAACTTACCATGTACTATCCCTACTCCATTCGTCTAAATAGGCACAGTATGTCAACTTAAACATTTGCTAAGAAATGGTCACTATTGCACCAGTGTCGTTAAGAAGATTAAGATTTACTCGTATTAAATTCACCAAAAGTAATATTCATTCTACTGTAGTTACGAAACTTAGTTTACTCGTTACTTGGAACCTTCACATATTACCTAATGTGTGTTTCACACATGTCCTAATCTACCTATCTGGCACAGTCGATTATGAATGCAGAAAATCATTTCAGATCAAGATCACTGGGAAAGGACATCAGAATACACCCGGTATACGGGTCGTTTTGCAGTGAGAAAGAGGTAGGGAGGCCCGTTAGGTGGTCGACGTCGGGCGTAAATTTGCATTGAACGAAATGAGGCGCTATGGGGCATTCCAGTCCGAAGTTAATAGCTTCCCAACGATTAACTGTGCCTCCCAACCCACCGGGTCTACCGGGCCTCTTCCTCTCTTTCCCCCCTCTGTGGCCCATCATTCGACGCGTCATGCCTGGCTCGGTCTGTCCTCTTTTCCTCTATGTCCGTACTGTATCCCTTCCACCGTTGGTCGTCTCTTTCTCTGAGGCCATCCTTCTTCCACCCTGGTCCACGCGCGCGCCACGTTGTACTTACCTATATCGTCCCTTCTAGTAATGTATGTCCCAAAAGGTCGTGAAATAACTGACTTGGCCGGGCGACACCCCTAACCGATGAGGTTCTTTATACACCAAAAATAACAACACCGCTATTATCGAAGTTTTCTAAGTCGTTGTTATCAATTCGAGAAAGGTTTTGTCCATCGAACTGTGTACGTAAAATTCGTACGTGATGTCGACGCAAGAATCGTGTACAGTTAGTAGGTGGAAAAGGTGCCGCCTGCCGCGGCCGCAGCCAATAGTTTCTAGGCACGGGAAGGCGCCACAGGGGTTATAGGGCATAATTTAGTGGACAGTTTGATATACAAACAATCTTTAATGAAATTCTTGGTGTTCATTAATAACGCATTACAGCCTCGCGCCGCTGTCGGGATCGGGACCCGGGAATCCCGTATCCCCTCCCGTCCCTCTTCCTACTCATACTATGCTTCCCACCCTACTCGTCGCGTCGTCCTCCGACACCCTTTCTCTCGACCCCGCTCTCAACTAATCCTTACATTCTCTTTCGTCGCACCTTTCGGCACGTTTTATCGACGTGACCGATGTCGGACCAGCAGTTGCCATCCAATGTCATCCAGAATTTCTAGTCTCTGGTGTCGTTTTGAAAATGATTCAATATTCTAATTGTTAATATTTCATTGTATTAAACAACATTAGATTATAGAATAATAGTAGTAGTTAGATAGGATATTAGAATTCTGAATAGTAAAATTAAATACAGAAGGTGATAAGTAATACTGGTACATAGGCGATAAAAGCAATATTAGAGTACAGAATAATAGTAATCGGCAAATAGGATATAAGGATACAGAACGATAGAATATACGAAGGTATAATACATATGTGTTGAACATAGTTAAATGTTTTATTTTTGTACACTTTTTATACCGAGGCCTACGAATTGTAACAGTCTAAGGTATATCAATAAATATAGAAATAGTTGTAGTGTTTAGTTACGAGGTGTTAAGAATTCAACAAGTGGTCGAAAATAGTATTTAGAGTCAGATGAGTAGCATAGGGACCATCCTTGATCAGACAAGTGAAATTAATTCGTTTTTAATCAAATTGATAGTAACAAGCAATTATTGATATTTATGAAAACCTAGATGTTTGTACGATTGATTTACGAATAAAACTGGAATTAAACTGGAACATGTTCATTTGACTGAGGATTTTATCAGGTATGCCGTTGTTAGTAAAGTTTAATCAAACCGTTAGTTAGTCTGAATGAGTATATTAAAATTATTACTTCATGAAAGTTTATAACATAATAATGACAATTTCTAATAAACAAAATGAAATCAGATACGGTCCTTTGTCAGACCAGTAGAATAAGGATAATCCGTGGTTAACCAAATGGATTTGCTTCCTTTACGTACTAAAACAAATACAGTAAACATCTTTCTGAGACAAAGGACTAGGATTGAGTTAGTTTTTGGTAAGACAACTGGAATTATGTAACCGTATTGGTCAGGCAAGTAGAATATGCTTATAGATTAGATAAGTGACGTAGGGGACCATGCCTAATCATACGACTAGAATAGAGACACTTGTTGGTCAGATTCGTGAGGTAAGATGTTCTTCTGGTTTAACCGCGTAAATGAAGAGTTGTTCTTAGTTAAGTAAGTGCCACACAAATACACCCGTAATAATTCGCACGTTAAGTTAAACGAAATCTGATCAAATACGTAAAATGAGTCTATATTCCACGTATCAATAAGAACCACTTCATTCTATGATGTCTACATACTTTGTTGTGGAAATCTGCTGGTATACAGGAGACCATGAAACGTGATCAGTTTAGATTATTCTACTGCTAGCTGTTCGATCAAAAAGTTTGTTTGCATACGTAACCATCGGTGCAGACGTCATAAATAGAATTAAGTAGTCGTTTCTTAACCATATACGGGAATGTATTGCAGCTGATAGACACAATTTTGAACATCGTTTTAATTAAGGTATATGATATGTTCTTAATGATTCTTTGGTTTAGAAAAAAGAAAATCATTTGTTATGATGCTTGCCGAATTCGTCTCAGTACCTTCTAGAAGATCGGCGTAAAAAAAATTATGGGTTTAAAAAAGGGTTGTACGGTGTTGTAATAAACTTTTCATAATTTCAGTACATCTCTCTTCATTTTATAGAAGTAGTTTTTATAGAAATAGTTTCATTCGCATCTGTCAGTCTAACACAGTATTTACATGTACTTTTATATGCATAGTGAGTTCCCGAATGTTTTATTATTCGAATACATTCGTACGTGTATTTATTGAAAACCGTTGCACGGTACGTAAGAAACGCCAGTGTGGAAACAATGTAACATAAATGATGGGGTAACGACGAAAACTAACAGGGTTTCCGGTTCAACGGTGAAATAGCAATTCGTTCTGGGGCCGGACGACACCCCCGTTAATGAATCGATGTAATCAGATGTGTGGGGGGTCAAGCGACGAATGACAATCGAGTTTTGTATTAATGCCCGACGGTGGCCGCGCCCATAGTTCCAGCGCGGCGCGTACGACAGTTACCATCAGCCTGATCGTTCGTTTAATCAAGCGAGCCGCTAACACGATTAACTTATTGCGTATTCCCGTCATTCTGCGTACGTGAGACACGAATCAGCGACACACAAACGCAATCTTTCCCTCTCTCTCGCTCTCTCTCTGTTTACCCACCTGTCGCTTCACTGCGCACCCGTCTTTTCGACGAATCATTGGGCGCGCTCGCTCGACGATTTGATCAAGCTAATTCGGTTGTTTTTTTAATTAAACGAACCCTTTTTTGTTTTCTTATCGTCCGTCCCGTCGTTAGACTGTTGCTCTACGATCTTTCGTGAGCTAAGTTTGATACATGATTGCGTCGTACAATGTATTATTTATAGTGGAACCAAGAGCAGCGGTCATACATGGGCTGTTTCAAGTCAGGTAGTATGTATAATCGGGTAGGAGACGATTCTATAAATGAAATAAGTCGAGAAGAAGAATAACATTTTCATTGTAGACCGCTTCTACTTATTGCCAACATGAATACACGCGTTTTAGTTGAATATTCAAACCCAATTTTCTCGGAAACAAAAGCTGATATGAAAAAAATTTCTTTTTTTATTTATTTTTTTTTATAGAATCATCTCCTGCCCGGTTGTACTACCCGACCTGAGATTACGTCGTTACATTTTAAAGAGTTAATACTTTTAGCTTCTTACATCTATACATATTCGACTACAGCATACTTACTTCTATTTGATTAAAAATATTGCACTACCAGTGTATCTTTTTTTTGAATGGCGGCATAGTACAGACACCAATAATGAACTTCTAATGAATAGCAGATTAGTGATGCTATAATGGAACATTTTCCACTACACAGGGTGAGGCACTAACTATTGCCACCTAGAATAACTCCGAAAGTATGATAGCAGTAGAAAAGTTTTCGAAACAAAAGTTGCATGGGCCAACGGGGGCTGTTATATGACGTTAGTTTCTTCTTGCTAGGTGGAGTCGCCTCAGAGATTTGAAGGTCAACTTTGTTTTTCTAGATAGAATGCTATGTTTTGGTACTTATTTTCTGATAGCGGCTATCGAGACGAATCCAACGATGTGCAACATTAAGGTCTTTGAAGGTCAACAAAGGTCATTTAAGGCAAAAAGGTGAAATGAACTTACATTTACAGAAGGTGTTCAAAGTGATTACCATTGGTATCAAAGCAATGCATTTTTGGTCAACTGAAAATCCACGTTGGCTGCGGCAAGTTGCACATCAAAAACCGTGGTCCGTGAATGGTCTGACAACACCCCCCCTTTGGAATGCAATATCAGAATCCCACAGATTTAATTTTAAAGCCACCAACTGGCAGAAATTTTCAAAAAAGCTAGCTAGGTCATATAATAGCGATATTCCAGACAATAGAAATTTATCGATTCCGGAAATTGACAGTTGCCTAGACCATTTTAAAGATGTTATCAGCAACACTATAACTAAAATGGTGCCTAAAATCAAACCGATTAATAACACTCACAGATATCTTAATTATAAAATCCAGAAACTCCAAAAAACCAAGAGGTTTCTTGTCTCTCTGCTGCATGACCTTCATAAGATAGATCCTTATTTGAATCTTCCGCTATCAAGATTTACCAAATTGACACTCAAAAACATTGTAAAAAATTTGCAAATAGAACTTAAATTATCCGCGGAAAGTTACTGGAACAATATACGATTAAGAAGATAGACTATCGTAAATCGGATTCCTTTTTTCCGAAAATTAACGCGATATTTCGGGCTAAGCAATTTGAAAGCATAGGTGATATACATTTATCTCATAGCAATACCAGCATAATACAAAGAAGTAAATGCGATTTATCTAAAACGCAAAAAATTGACACAAATTATATTTTTTCAAATCCTATTGACAAGCTTAACATAATTGGTGCTTTCTATGAATCTATCAATTCTCCCCGGTATCTTAATTCTAATTCTAAATTCAAACTTACAGTCGATAATTCAGCTGAAGCTATTAAAAATAGTTTCAATATGACACGAGATTCAAACATCACTTTCACACAGTTCAGTGATCTCAATAAAGCCTACAACCCTAACACGCCTGACAACCAGATTCACCCTTTCTGTAATCCATGGTCAGTAGAATATATATTGAAACACCTTCCTAATAAGACTTCAAGTGGCCTGGACAATATTCCTCCTATTGTACTTAAGCATCTACCAAGAATCATGATATTCGACCTAACAATTATATTCAATAATACCTTAAATTATTATTATTTCCCCAAGTCTTGGAAACGGGCCAAGAGTCCTTCCAATACTTAAGAAAAATAAAAATCCAAGTGATCCATCGAGCTATCGTCCAATTAGTTTAACGCCTAGCCTGAGTAAAGTGTACGAGGCAATAATCAACTCTAAAATAAACTATTTTTGCAATATTAACAACATCATACCAGACTGTCAATTCGGTTTCAAGGACCAACACTCCACCACACACGCCATTCACAAGCTCTTGTCGGATCTTAATTTGAAGGTTTCAAACAGCCATTTTGTTGGAGCAGCTTTACTGGACATCGAGAAAGCATTTGACTCAGTTTGGCTTAATGGTCTTCTTTATAAATTATTTAAAACACAATGCCCTTCATGGCTCACCTTTATAATCTGGGACATGATTAAAGATAAAACGTTTGTTACTTGGGATGGAACGTCTCTATCATCAGAGGAGTTTAAAGTTATTGAGGGTCTGCAGCAGGGAACAGTCAACTCTCCCATTCTTTTCAATATTTTTCTCAGCGATTTGTCAAAGTTATTTAATCTTAACGAGGAAGGGAAAGCATCTGCATTAGCCTTCGCAGATGATCTCATAGTGTATATCTCTGGAAATAAAGTTAAGACAGTTCGAGACAATTTAGAGATACTTGTGGAAAAGGTTAACCGCTATTATATGACCTGGAATTTGAGGCTTAATCCTAGCAAGTCTGAAACAATACGTTTTAGAAAGCCATTACATAACCTGTCATCAAAAGCCAAAGCGGGTAGCAAAGATTTTCAAATTTCCACCACAGTCCCTGGCACTAATGATAAAAAGGTCATCCCTCACAAAAAAGTAGTCAAATATCTAGGGGTACATATAGATTATCTACTAAGAGGCAATAAACACATCGAAGTACAAACAGAGAAAGCAAGAGTAGCGTTTCAGGTTAACAGTAGGATCTTCCACAATAAATTCCTTTCGAACAGAACAAAAATAATATTATACATGCTATTAGTTTGTTCTATTGTTACATATGCAGCATCCATATGGTGGAATTGTAACCATACCATGATGGAGAAAATCCGGGCTCTAGAACGTAAATGCTTAAGAGAGCCTGTCTAAAGTTAAATAGATCTGCGGAGTCTGAGTGGCAGTATTACATAAACAACCAAATTCTATATAACAAGGCAGGTATCCCTAGAATAGACACCTTTATCTTAAAATTAGCAAGGGATTACTTTAGTAAGCTTCCTATAATCAACAATAGAATTATCAATGCAATATACCAACAAGACCATCTTGTCTCTCAGAGACAACTCTTGTCCGGATACGTCTCGCCACAGGCTTTCCTATACTGCG